>NC_056522.1:222253741-222421834 GCF_019175285.1 Sceloporus undulatus | reverse complement strand
CTTTCTATTTCCTTTCTGTTTAGGTAGCCTTTTGATTAGTAACTGGTTTATCTAGAAAGTTTTTTTTTTTAATGAGCTGTGTTGTCATTGTCTTCCTTCAAGTCATTTCTGACTTATGGTGACTTTAGGGCAAACCTATCATGGGGTTTTCTTGGCAAATTTTGTTCAGAGGAGGTTTGCCATGGCCATTTTGAACCTGAATCTCCAAAGGCATAGTCCAGCATTCAAAACACCACATCACTCTGGCTCCCACTATTTTATACTTTTTAATACTTTTATTTCCCTTGTTTTTAAAGGTGTCCGTATTGCTTTAGAAACCAGTGTGGTGTACTGGTTTGGGCATTGGACTATGACTCATGAGATTAGGGTTTGAATCTCTGCTCAGTCACGGAAACCCACAGGATGACCTTAGGCGAGTCACACACTCTCAGCCTCAGAAAACCGCATTATAGGGTTGCCATAGGTAAGAAACAGCTTGAAGGCACAGAACAACAAACATACTGTTTTAAATTACTGGCGTTTTAATAGGATAGTTTATTTGACTGTTATAAAAAATCCTTTTCACCATCATTTACAAAGCTGAACTTTGCTTTGGTTTTGTGTTGGTAGAAAATCAGGCTATAAATAAAATAAATAAAAATAAAACGAAGGATCCTGGTGTACTGCAAGCTGTTCGAATGTGGGGATGCCTACATGAATCAGCAGTAATTAAGTTACAGAACTTTCTCCCGCATTGTCTTGCTTCTTTTGGCCTGAACAGGCAGTCAGTTCATACAAACAGCTGAAACTGAGCAACCATGTGAGTGCTGTATCTCCCTTCTATGGAATCCTGGGATCTGTGGTTTTACAAGCCTTCTCCGCAGAAAAGAACAGGGGCTCACAAAACTACACATCCCAGGATTGTGTGGGATTCAGCCATGGCAGTCTCAGTGAAGCTTTTTTCTTTCTTTAAGGGACCTTGAGACTAGGCCAGGACATTTTTGTACAATATCAAGATTTTGCTTAAAAGTTATGCTTTTCATTTAACTACTTATAACCCGCAGCAGGCCTTTTGCCCTCTGCAAGTAATTGAGGAGATATTGTACTACATAAACTGTGAGTCTGACTGATAGTGTAATTAGACTCTACAATGACTACTTTTGAGGACTTACCTGTCTTGGGTCAGCTGCCTTGAATTGTCTAAAATTACAACCACTCACTCAAAGTTTATGAAGTACAATCTCTCTTCAATTACTTGCAAAGGGCAAAAGGCCTGACATGAAGATAGTAGTTGCAGACTGGAGGTTCTCCTCCTGAATATGTTTCTTTGACCTTTCAGATGTCTTGAGGGCCATTTTATTAATGACAACAATGGCGAACAGTCAACAGAATTTCCTATCTTTACACTTCTATGTATGAGACCATTTTGACTGCTTGGATCATTTGTCATGCTCTGACTGACAACTTTCAGCATAGTGGCTCTTATTAGAAATTGGCTTTGCCCATAAGTATTTAGAGAGGCAAATGATAGTGTAAGTATGGTTCTTCATTTTCAAATTTTGTAACAATGTTAATTTTATTGCAGCTAATACAAGTTTTTTCTAAAACTCTGTAAATGTAAAAACTTTTACAGGAAAAAAAGAATGTTATCCAAAGAAATCTATAGACATTATGGGCCACTGACTATAAAAGTAATACAGTGGTTTGCAGGCTAATTGTACATATGTTGCCCTATCAAATTCAGTATTTCTCAAAACCTGGCTCTGGAACGCATTAGTATTACATTTTGTGTGCTTAGATACTCAAGGGAATTGTAGTTGACATGCTATGGTTTCTAAGAATTCATGTTATGATATCTAATATATCTTTGTAAAATACTGCAATTTATTTTGCTTGTTTTCATTGACAGGTGAATATTCAATTGAAAAGTACTCATGTGCATGCCCCTTTGTAGATGTTTCTGGTACATTTTCATCTCATAAAAACCATAAAAAGTAGATTACCGCTGTAATCCTAAACATATAATATGTATGAATTACATAAAATACAACAATGCTTACCTCTTGAGTAAACATGCACAATGATATGCTGTCAGGAGATCAAATCTTTTTAAAAGATTGGATATTCCGAAATGTAATAGGATGGTGGGGGGAGGACAGATGGGATACATTTGTACACAGAGAACTCCCCCATTACTTCTCGGAATTAGTATTTTCCCCTAAATTTTCCATCTCCCCGAGCTGTCCTGTCCTTTTCCTGATGAGGAAAAGGACGGGACAGTGCTTGGGGGTCAGTACATGTGCAGAGGAATGGAGTGGCCCATGCATGCACATGTGCAGAGAGAGAGGTACTCGTGTGCATGGAGAGAACCACTCACAAGCGCAGGAAGAGGCACACACGCACAGAGAGAGGTGCATACCCAGGGGATGGGGTGGCATGTTTGGCAGACAGAGCAGGGGGGATGGTTCAAGGGGGCTGATGGGGTATCACTCCTCTTCTGGGGTGTCACCTGGTGCAGCCTGCACCCAATGCCCCCCCCTCACTGACACTACTGGATCATGGCATGTCGTACCTGATTTGGACTTCTCCTGCACCTTGCAAATTATGGGAAAATCCAATTCTTTCAAAAAGTGCAAGAAAAGTCTGGATCAGGTACAGGATGCTATGATCGTGTATAGGATGCCTCCTGCCTGGACATGGAGGTGTGCGATAAAATCCACATATTAAAATTTACATTCCGCACCTTGCTCAGGAGGAAAGGAAGGGAAAAGGCAGTGTGATAATTTTCTTTGTTTTTTGTTCCTTTGGCTTTGTTCAGCTCTGTGAAAAATCTACAGTGGTGAAAAAGTTTATCACTATTAATGATACTGATGGAAATCCATAGTTTTACCATTTTAGCCTTTGTGAATGAAAAATAGTCTTAATTCTCAACAATATTTATATTAACCAATTCCATGCTTTGCGAAATAGAACACTGTATAAATTTAGCAAACAAATGCATAAAAGTTACAATACGTACAACAGTAATGAACCCTTGGTAGTGTCAGCTCAGTTAAAGGGAATAACTTATAGCAATAGCAAGTACATTTTTATACTGCTTATCAGTGCACTTAAGAATTCCCTAAATGGTTTACAATGCGTAAGCTAATTGCCCCCCAAAAGCTGGAAGCTTGGAAGGATGCCAGGATGAGTTGACCCTGAGCCCCTGGCTGGTATTGAACTCACAACTTTGTGGTTTATAGGCATTCACCACCAGGGCTCTTACTCTTAAACTTTTAAATTAGTTAGGTTGGGTCTGCAGTGGTGAGTTTAGGAGGTCCAACCCCATAAAAGCACCAGAAACTTTGTTAGTTTGGTCTTCCCCATACAATTGTGTGGACACGCAATGATCAATAGAAATTTCCGAAGACTTCAGAAAAGCATTACATTTCTCTTTCGGGGGCTTTCTTTTTCTTTTGCTGCTCATCAGTCTAGAAGAGGTTACAAATCCATTTCTAAGGATTGCATGCCCACCAATCCACTGTCTGACAGTCTACAAATGAAGAAGGTTCAAGACTACATTCACTCAATCCAGGATGAGCTGTCCTACCAAAATCTCTCCAAGAACAAACCAGAGTATTATTCAATAACTGATAAAGAAACCGAGCAACATCCAAGGATCTGCAGGCTGCTCTTGCCTTTGCTAATGTGACTACAGTTGGCCCTTTTTATACACAGATTTTTTTAATACATGGATTCAAGCATACACGGTTTGAAACTGTTCAAAAAAGTATAAATTTCAAATATCAAACCTTGATTTTCTATTTTTTTTATAAGGGACACCATTTTGCTATATCATTATATCTAATGGGACTTGAGTATGCACGGATTTTGTTATCCATGGGGGATCTTGGAACCAAACCCCAGCGTATAACAAGGGTCCACTGTATTTATGATTCAACCTTCAGGAAGAAACTGAACAAGAATGGTATTTGTGAGAGGAGAGGTAGGAGGAGATTGCTGTTCTCTAAAAATAACATTGTTGCCCATCTGATGATCATCCCCAAATCTTCTGAAACAGTATTCTCTGAACGGATAGGTGAAAGCTTGAATTTTTTGGCCTAAATGGAAGACATTATATTGGATGAAAAATCAAACATTGAAACACTGAAACCTCATCCAATTGGTCAAGCATGATAATGGGAATGTGATCCTGATGAGAAGAAAATCTGGACTGATGGGAATCTTTGCAGTTCAAGATATATTCTGAACAAAATTTACACATGGTTGCTTTGCAGAGAAAATAGCATTTTCTGTGCAGTACATAATATATCTGTGCAGAAAATGATTTTTCTTATGTGCAAAGCAATCATGTGCAAATTTTCTTGCAGCAAGAAGAAAATTGCTATAGTCATTGCTTTGTTCAAGAAGAAAATGAGTGAAGAATAACACCCCATGATACAATGTACGTAGACATTATGGGCTAGACCTTTATTAATACTGTAATGCTAAACAGCCATACACACAATGTCACAAAGATGAATTGTTGGGAAGAAGAGAAGAAAGGTGAAACATAAGGCTTGAACCTTTAAAAGGGGGTTGGGGATTGTTCATGAGCTTGGAAATTTCCAATTGGAAGAGACTGACAATGCTTTAATTTTCAGAGAAGTAGGCATGTTAGCCTGCCACAGCGAAGAGTTCCCTAAAAGGTATTATAGCATGAATTTTCATGAACTATAATTTTTTAAAGCTCTATGGATTTATGGGGCAACACAATGGTGGTTCTTGGACTGGTGCTGAAGTGAGGGAAGTTTCCAGGAAAGAAAAAAAAACCCAATTGTACCCAATGGGCACAAATTTAGTACATTCCAGATACACTGGGAAACAAAAACTGCTGGTCTTCCACATCAAGAAGCTTGAGAAGCATTTCTCCAAGAGTAATTTTTGCAATTTTGTGAGTATCACTGTCTGCGCATAGCAGATAAGACACAAGGCTTAGAGATAGTGGCTTGCCTAAGGCCTGCTAGAGGATTCACTGTTGAGGCAAGATTTCAATCATGGGACTTTCCAGCTTGGAACTTACCTTATTAAGCTACTTGATATACCAGTGTATTTTTTTTAAGCAGCACACATTTTTACGCTCTATGTCAATTGCATAACCTGCTTCCATTTTATGTATACATAAAATGAAAAATCATCAGCCAGTAAAGTGCATAGGTAGCTTGCCATGACAGTGTCGCTTGTGTTTAAACAAGCACGTTTATATGTTGTTTTTGGATCCCAGAGTGAGAAGCAAGATCTTCCCAGGAAAGACCACACATAATAAACTCAAAACACTACTGAATAACGATGATGTATTTTGATTTATGTGGATCTACTCCAAACATCAGCAAGACCAAAGTTGGCTTAAGTCTTTTGTCTGTAAACAGAAGTCTGATTTTACAAGGGAAATGTTGAGAACAGTGGCATACTGTGCATATTAACATCTTTGTAACTAATAATTCAAAAATCATCCTGTAACATTTGCCCTAGAAGACAAAATTCTCTATAAAATGTTTTGTTGATAAATTGCCTTGCCCTTCTTGAAGAACATAGTAACAATTATTTATCAGTCACCAGTTGTATTCAATATAGAAATGATGGCACCATAAAAATCCAGTGTACTTCACTCTATGCATCTGAGGAAGTAGATTTATTATGCTACCGTCTTTTCTTTTTCTATTACTCTCAAAGCTGCTGCATGATCCTTTTGCATGTTGATCCTGACAAATATGACTATGTCTTTGAATACTACACAAATTACAGTTAAAATGGGCTGTATCCAGATTTAGTCAACCCCATTAAAATCAGTATGACTTGAGGCTGATTGATTTTAATGTACCCATATCAAGGCACTAATAGTACATATTTGGCCACATTATTCCTTGGGTAATTTTTTTTCAGTATAAAAGTATGGATACAGCTGTGTGGGTATTATGTGCCTTCAAGTCATTTCCTACTTATGGCAACCCTAAGGTGACCTTATCAGGTTTTTCTGGGCAAGTTTGTTCAGAAGAGATTTGCCATTGCCTTCTTGAGGCTGAGATCATGCGACTTGCCCAAAGTCACCCAGTGGGTTTCCTGGTTGAGCTGGGACTCAAACCCTGGTCTTCAATCATAGTTGAACACTTAAGCCACTATGCCATGCTGGCTCACTATGAGTAGTATATTCAAAATCATGTCTAAATTTAGTTGCTAAAATCTTCTAAAAATCAGTTTTGAAAGCATTTTGAGACTATTTACAATAAAATAACTACATGTTCATTTCAATATTTCAAAAGAGAAAGATTTTAGTCAGAATTTTTTTTCTTGAGGCTGTGTAGCGTAAGATCTTCATTGTCTTTAACCAACTTGTGTTCCAGCAACAGGTTCCATTGGCAATGCTTCTCTGGTATTTTATGAAAACCCCTTTATGTCTCATCTCTGTTACACACTGAGGATTTTTGAGAAAGGGAAAAAGAAACCAGAGACTCAGCTGAGGAATCTTTCTGATTTGGAGTGCAAATATTGCTAAAAGGCAGCAGGGTCAGAGTACTATTGTGCTTAGTAACATAGTGGCGCATCTCTCCATATGGTGGTAAATATTTCTGATCATTCTGCAAAGGTTCAGGACCAGATGGACTGCAGTTGTTCGTTATTAAAAAAAAAGGGACTTTTAGAACAGGATTTTAAATACAACTGATCGTTGAGAAAACCCTCTAGTTTATACACACAGCAGGGTGAGATACCAGATGGCAGTACCATTTCAGACACACTTGAAACAATATTATAAATACTGACAAGAAAAATATTAGAAGACAGGAAAGACAGATTTTACTTGCTGTAATTTTTTGGTGTTTATACAAGGGAGCATTCCAAAGATGGCTCACCATAAGGTTGAATTTCAATTAGCTTAAGGGCAAAACCCAGCTATTTCCATTTAATATGGACCCAGTATCCATTACAAACTCTCAAATCTAGCCTTAAGGTTTGGAGCGTGGTGTGAAAGAAATGTAAGGGGGGGGGGGCACAGAGGGAGGAGAGGATAAGAAAAGCCAAGTTCAGCAGAAGTCCCTTCATGGAACACACAGTACAACTCATTAAGTAAAAATTACTTTAATACCAGCTTTTAAAATACTATTTTAATGGCATCTTTTAGTTTAAAAAGTCCATGGAAATAATTCAAACCACATTCCCTTCTGCATATGTAAACCAGGACTGAGACACAGAGTGCAAGCTAATGTGTACACCTTTAACCACCACAATAAAAAGTTATGGAAAAATTATTACAGTATGTGTGTATACACGTGTACACACATGCAAGTACAAACATGTCCATGTATATAACCCTTCTTTAGAAAAAACTACATGCCACACACTGTAACGATGGATTTTCCTAGTAACTACTGAAAATTTTCTATTTGAAAGCTTTGGCAAAACAGTAGGCATTAACTTGGGAAACATGATGCTAGTGATGCTCAGAGTAGATTCTATTACAGGTTGAATATCATGTATGGATGAGATTTACATAAGTGTTGTCTTACCATTCAGCAACTGATTTCATCAGTCTACTCCCACAGGCCCTGGTGCCACAACAAACTACAAATCCCAGGATTCCTGAGGATGGAGCCATGGTAGTTAAAGCAATGTCAAACTGTATTATTTCTGCAGTGAAGATTAGATCAGGATCTACTACACATACATAGACTCTGGCCTGGTTTGCTGTCCCAGAAACCACCTTATCCATGGTTTGGCTCCTTTTTCCTCCTCTTCATGGTCAGGTAATCATCCACATTCACTTTAAATATGATGCTGGGTTTTCTGCTTGGCCAAAGCCTCTTGTTTAAAATACATTCCAAATAAAACATGATGAGATGAGACTGTTTCTGATACAGAGGAATGACTGAAGATTGTTTTCCTTTAATTATATCCATCTGTACAACTACATCGACCACCAAATCCCCAAACCTCTGAACCTTTATCAAAATTAAAAAAATGGGAGATGCAAAAGAAATGTTGCTGAAATTGCAATGAGTTTATGACCTATACCATTTTTTTTTTTTGCAACTGAAACTATTGTTTGGTCTGGAAGGCACAGACAGAAATGCTGCTAACGTGTTGGTGCTTGGCTCCAACAGGATTACTGTGTGTTTCATTTCATACATGGGAAAGTAATACTTAGTTCAAAATATCCTATGCTATATATACATACAACACAAATAAATTGTGGTATTACTACCTTTTGAATCATGTACAGAGACTACATGCTCCATGAAGACTAAAATAAATAATAGACTGTTTATTATCTAAAAATCAATGTAACTTAAAATTTGGTTGTCCCAACAGTGTTTATTGACTGATTCAAGTAAGACGACAGTCGTCAATTGCCACGCAGTTTCTTCATGATGGGGCTGTCAGGCGTCGCATTGGTGAAAATGCTCCCCACCACCACGTGAGTTCCCCAGAGAATATGACGAATAACTTTACAGCAGCCAAGGTCCTCCACAGAGAACCCGAGACAGCGATAGCGTTCATCTGTTTCAAAAAGGGTGTTGTTTGTGTAAGGGCCAAAGAACTGAAAAAGGGAAAAAGAGAAGCTTGAGAAATGCTTATAAATAACCATCTTGTGTATATTTCCATTGTTGTTGTGTGCCTTCAAGTCATTTCTGACTTATGGCAACTCTCAAGTTAATCTGTCACAGGGTTTTCTTGGCAAAATTTCTTCAGAGGGGTTTGCCGTTTCCCTTCTCTGAGGCTGAGAGAGTGTGATTTGCCCAAGGCCATGCATTAGGTTTCCATGACCAAGTGGGGATTTGAAATTCTGGTCTCCCAGAGTTGTAGTCTAATGCTCAAACCACTACATGCTGGTACTCATATTTTCTTATAAAAGATCTAATTAGTTTAAGTCCAAGCTTACAGGTTTTTAACCTAGAATTGTATGCTTTCTACCTACAATTGGCTATTCTGCAGTGACATTTCAGAAGGAAATCCATGAAAACTCATGCTAAAATAAATAAAAACTGTCCTATGGAAAAGAAATATCACTTCAATAACCAATCAATATATTAGTACATTATATGACAATAAATACACAGTTGTAATGGTATAAAAAACCATGTATCATCCAGGTAAAATTCACTGACGGGCTTTTAATCATATTAGACTTCATAATTTACTTCTTCAAAGGAAAGTCTTTTGGATTTTTGAGTTTCAAATGCTCACCTCACTAGTTTAAATGACTGCTTAGATTTTTCTTTGTTTTTGTTGTTGCTTGTTTTGTTTTGCAATTCTGTGATTCACTGTGATTAAGGATGGTCTATTCGTAACAGATTGTTATTTTCACCTGTTAATGGATTGTATTGAACTGCCCTTCTATATATTGTATAGACACCTACTATTATGTTCCTTTCAATCATGACAAATGTTTGTTGGATGAAAACAGTTCTTTGTATTCATACCTCACTGGGGCTTTCATGATTTGTATAAATGTTTTTCATTTTTTCTTTTTCTTAGGTGATGTATAAGCTCTCTAATCCTTATTACTGATCACATTTTATTGATAGGAGTTAAGGTGCTGGATTAATTTCATATTTTGAAATTAAGATGGCAGTATCAATCATATATTATGTTGGAGAAAAGCATTTGATTGAAGAAGAGTCCTTCGAAACGATTTCAAATTTTCTGGAGTGATTGCATCAGTTCTAGTTATCTGATTATATTTGTACTATTTTAATTGTTGGAAGCTGCTTTGATTGTTTCTTACAAATAAGTGGGATAGAAATAAAAGTTTTATTATTATTATTTTAATTTTGATTTCTTACCATCGCTCATATGTCAGTTTTTATGCTCTTCATATTTGGGCATGCTCCATTTGGACATCTAATGTGGTGAAAAACACATACTTATCTATGTTTGTTACATCTTGGTTATCATTCCTTATTATAGTTGTATTTAATTTGTGACCTATTATATTGTTAATATATTGCTTGTGCTTTCTAGCATATTTCATTGGCAATTATTAAATTGCTTACATGGGTGGCATATGTTTTAATACTATTACACAGTGTATTTATTGTCACATATTATATTAATAGATTGGTTGATTCTTGAAGCAATATTCCTTTTTTAGATAAGAGAACTTCCTGCTCATTCATATTATCAAGATAAATAAATAAATAAAAATGTGATAAGACTTTATTTATTTATATACTGAAACAAATTGACATGTCTACCTCTTTAGGAATTCTATACAGGAGTAGACAATTTAATAATCCTGTGTAAGATTATATAGCAGTTCCATATTTCTCTCCAGGATTAAATGAAGCCCTCTAATTTCTCCTGTAACTGTTACCAGCAAGAAAACATTCCTAAGGTGTATGCTAAGAAAAAGCAAATTTTGAATCAATTGTGTGGTATAAACTGCAACAGCACATTTGAAGAAAGTTCAAAGAAGAAAACAGTTAACGTCCATCAGTAAAAGTAACCAGAGAAAAGTGTGTATAGGTTAAGTAGAGAAAGATAGCATGTCCCAATTCTTTGCTTTTGATATGACTAAGCACTGGAGTGCAGCTTTGGTACAGCTTCCGGATTCTTAGGATGCATGCATCATTTAAATAGCATACCTCCAAAGAGACCCGAAGCAGCTTTATTTTGGCAGTCTGTAACAGGCCTAAGTTTTTTTTTTAATAGCTTCTGGGACATCAGAAGGACCCTTGTATTGGGGCCTGGTAAGACAATATTCCTACACAATAGTTAATACATTAGAAATAATATTTTAAGGTAAAACCTGGAAGAATGTTAATGCAGAACATCTCTGATATTTATCATTCTCAACACACCTTTTTCTGAAGGTGCTGCCACACTGTAAAATTAATGTAGTTTGATACCACTTTAACTCCCATGGCTCAGTAGTATGAAAGCCTGGGATTTGTACTTTATTGTACGCCATTAAATATCTCACAAAGATAACAAATCCCAAAATTCCATAGTACTGAGTCATGGCTGTTAAAGCTGTGTCAAACTGCATTAATTCTAAACCTACTAACCAAATTATATAAATATTTATATAAAAGTATAAAAATAAATGAACGGAAAGAAATGGACCTATATTCTTTTGCTTTATTAATTTCTCATGTTGCTGCTCTGATTATTGTTTCTACGAAAAGGAGAAAGTATCATCATGCCCTTTAAATAGAAATCATTCTGTATATTAATTTAGGCATGCCCATAAGGGGTTTCCAAGTGGAACAAGAAGAAAACAACAAGAAATACTTACAGCCAACCCTGAAGTTGGGTCAATGAAATCTGCCCAATAGCCTTCAGCACACAAAGCATAGCAAATTTCCTTGGCACCATTGATGAACTAAGAGAAGGGGAAATATAAAGATAGTAAATACACTTATAAGGCTACTAAATATTCTTTTCTTTTCTTGCACAAAATCAAAGGGAAAGCAAGCATAGCTCTGGCTGAAGAAGTTGAATGACAGTACTAAGAGGATTAAAATTAATAACCTGTATAGAGATACCATGGTCACATGAAGCTTAGAAGAAATTCTTTGTGCTCGTCAGTAAAGGATTAATAGTTTTGTACAACTGGGATAATATAATTGCTTTGATTGCTCAAGTGGATTGGAGTGTCATACTTGTTAACCTCTTTTTCATTTAAAACCTTTAAAAAAAACAAACCACGAATGGAATCTATTTTCTTCACTTTCATCCACTTTCCTACTGCCTTAAATTTGTTTCCTAGTTTCAGGACTTGTATATATTGGCCATTAAAGCAGAATTAAATTGCATATCTCTGGTCAACAATGATAAAATAATTTTTCCAAGTCCTTGCCAAGTTATTTATTTTAAAGTAGATGCAAAAACACTGAAACTTAGCAGTTGCAACTGCTAATGAAAAACAACTAAGGCTCTCACCAAAATGATTTACTGTATATACTCATGTATTAGTCAAAACATTGACCCAAAACCTGGATCGACTGATCCACAGATCAATGTAAATACTGTACTTTTAACTTTGAACCATTCCCTGGTAAATCTGTTCTGGAAGCACTGACCCCGCTCTATTTTCTCACCCATCCTGCCTTTAGTGTGAACGCAAACAGTTATGTTTGCTGGAATTTTTAAAGTTCTTTGGCATTGTTTTCCTTTGCTTCATCCTTTAGATCCTTTGTTACATGCCTCTAAGTTTTACCCTTGACTTATCTATGAGTCAAATCAAAATCCATAATTTTGCCCCCAAAACCTACCCTCAACTTATACATGAGGTTGGCTTATAGTCGCGTATATACTGTATATATTACTCTTTACACCGTACAAAAATAAACTGCATTTGATGTATAAAGAAAATACCTAATAAACCTACTAAGCACTTTTGAAAAAGCTGACTGTGGTCTAGTGTAGTCAAAAACAGGAAAGACATTTAATCAATAGTTTGGCCAGATGCAGATTTATTAAGTCAAGATATGAAGAAATCTTCATATATGGTGTCCCTTTGCAGCAGCCTCCAACTCATCATAGTTTACTGTTTTGCCTGAAATGTTTTGCTGAATATTTTTAGCAGCTTCAAAAGAAGTCTGAGATTTAATCTGGAAATTAAGTAGGATGTTTATTTCTAAAGAGACATGTCTAAAATTACACTACAAATCGGCTTTCACATTCGTTAAATATGGTGGCTCATTCCAAAACTGACAGCCATGGCTTCCTAGTTTAGATGAAGGAGGGTGTTACAGTTTATCAGAGCCTTTTAAACTAAGAGATTATGGCACAAACTGAGCAATTCTACTGTGAGTTTCAAAAAACAACACAAAACCCTTGGTTAAGACAAATTCAGTACCTAGGTTAAAACACTTCTACCACAATATTACAACCAAGTTCAGAAACTGTTAGCTAAAACCAATTGTTGATCCCAACTAGAGTAAATCCACTGAATTAATGGTATTGGTTCATTCAACAGCTGAGTAAAAGCATCTGCTTTGGGAGTAGCAGCTGGATTAAGGTCTATATAATTTCAAATCAGAAAAGTAAAGCAGAGTAAATAGATATACACATGCTTATATAGACATTTAATCTCATTTTAGTAACTATCACCATCTTTGCTAGAACAAATACCCAATTAATAGGAATTTAATTTGGAATTTCTTAACATTTACATTATATAGTGTGCATCCCTTTGTTTAGTTGAGATCAATAAATCTTCTCATTTCTCCCTTGAAGCATGTAATCCAAAGAGCCAAATGCCATATCATATAACTAAGGGGCTGCTTGAAATTATGATGAATCATCCTGAAACAGGGCAGTTTTATATGCACTGCAGACCTATTTCTTCCAAGCAGTCTAAAGCTCACAGGTCTAATGATCTGTCCATTTAAATTTCAAATTAAGTCAGGAGATTACCAGTAAACAATGACAGACAAACATTTCCTATATACTGGACTCTTTTGATCCTGATTTGTTGCCATCTCTCAACAGCCACTCATACTGATGTTAATTAAAACAACTTGAGTGCTCCAAGTATAGCAACACCTTCCTTTGCCGGCAACTAACTCTCATTACTTTATCCCAACTCTCTCATGTTAAGTTAGTTCTCCTGAACTTGTTTCAGATCCTCCACAATGAAAACAAACAGTCCATTCTATAGTGAATTTGCTGTTAGTAACCTTTAGGCCAGGAGGTTATGCCTACCATCCCAACACCCCTATGGTTAATGTATTGAATTTGACAGGAAGGTGCACAAGGAAGGAGGAGGACAATTAAGATATAATTAGACCAGATTACAATGGCAAAGACTAACAGACCATGACTAACATAGAGACGAGGACATGCTACAATGGAGTTTTACTCTGTATACACTTTTTCATGGTGATAATTGAGTACAACATGCTCCCCAATGCCAGATGATCTTAAATAACCGAAAGGCTATTTGCTAGTGCAAGAGCTTTCAGCTGGAGTAAAGGAAATGTCTTCCGGCCAATGTTGACTTAAAAATTGCTGTTTGATTATTTATCACACAATTATCCACAGTGAAAGTAGGAAAAAGAAAACCTAGAATGTAAAGGATTGTGTAGAATGTAAAAAGTTAAATCTAACGTGTATCAGTGTTTGGAAAATAGCACTGTATGGAGAATATCAAACAGTAAACACTGACATCTGCTGAGACAGAATATTAGTTTCCTAAAAGCATCACTGACATTTAAAAAAAAAAGGATGCCCTCTAGTGGCAATTCCGCATATAGTAACCCAGGCAAAGTTAAAAATAGGACTAATTTAAGGCAAGTATAAACAGGTTTTGGATCAAAACATTACTTTAATAACTACAATAATGTGCAAGTGAGACTTACATTTTCTATCAGAACTTCTCGTTCGCTTTCTACCTCTTCATTCCATGCAGTCATATCATTTATGGTTTTCTGGGTAACGGTTAATACTGTTAGATTATTGGAAGCTACATCTGGAAACAGTGACTCAAAATCTGGAAAGAACAAAAGAAATCCATGGAAGAATTTAGCTAGCTTCTGCACTTCTTTCGCTTCGTCCTCCCACCCTGTTTTGTAAGTAAGCAGAATCAAAATATCCAACAACCAGCACGAACAATAAAGATAGATTTACTTCCTCCCAAAAGTATTGATAGATTATTGGGTTAAGTATTTTCATCATGTAGGAAAGAATATTTTTTAAAAGGAAAACAAAAGTTAATTGAACCCAATACTTGACAACCCCACTAAGAAATCCAAAGTACTCTTCCCATACAATTTTAATTCTAAAGTTCACAAAGACACCCATACCTCTACGTAACAGTTCTGGGCATGCTTGTATTGCACATTCCACCTTTGCAGTTTCAAAGTAGGTCTTTGCGTTATTAACCTCCTGCTTACAAGAAGCACTGCTACCCTGAATAAATAAAAAAATGATAATTTTCAGATTTACAGCAATACACGATAACTATGATTGTTCTTGTGTGCATTCAAATAATTTCTTATAGTGACCCTGAGGCAAAACTATCATGGGGGTTTCTTGGAAGAATTTGTTCAGAGGAGGGTTGCCCTTGCCTTGCTTTGAGGCTGAGAAAGTGTTATTTGTCCATGGTCACCGAATCGGTTTCAATGGCTGAATGAAGATGTGAAAACGTAGTCTCCCAGTTCCTAGTCTAACACTCAAACCACGGCACCACACTAGCTTTCCACAATAGCTATAGTGACACAGTATTTGGTACAGGATTTTCTGCCAGTTTATGTAACATTTAGACTGAGCAAACAGATATATCATGTGATTTGGGGGCAGCTGAAATGCAATTCTGTTTGTGATGTGCTGCAGGCCACAACTGTAACAATACTATATATGTATATGTACAATACTATACTATAGTTGCAGAATGGAGCCAGGCATGGACATAGGTTGCCAATTTTAAAATTCAGGAATGGGCTGGGATTATCTAGCAAAGTTAAAAGGCCTGTTCCAAAATACATTCAGTTCAGAATCACTTGTTGCTGCTTCTCCCTAAAACTACAGCAGTGCTATTAACCCAGGATAAATAAATAGTGAGTGGGGCCCAATCTTTCCCCCAAAATAAGCACCAGAAGGTAACATGTTCAAAATGATGATTTTCATACTTTTTCAGCACTGGGAACAAGGCCATCCCCCAAACATGGTCTCTTCTAACAACTATTTTTCACTGATCTTGTTCCATTATTTCAGCACAGCTACTCTTATTTACATGACTGCCCAATACAGAATCCCTGTATAGAAATCTAGACCAAGTTAACTAGTTTAGAAGATATAGAGTTAATATGGTACATACTGGAAAAACACAAAACTATAGGAATGTAGCCATGTGACCTCATTTAATCCAAAGTGGAGAACCTTTTATCTCTAGCTCTGCATGCCAGGATTCACGTACAAAGTGCTGGTTATTACCTTTAAACCCCTACATGGTTTGGTCCAGCTTACCTTCAGGATTGCCTCTGTCCATACTATCTGCCCTGTACACTCAGGTCCTCTGGCGGACATTTACTCCAATCAGCCAGGTCTAGGTTGGTTAACTGTCAGCCAGAGGACTTTTTCTTGTGCTACCCTTAAACTGTGGAATGCCCTTCCAGAAGATTTGTCAACTGAATGCTGTCCGAATTTAAAAGAGAATTAAAGACCAGTCTCTTCTGGCAGGCTTATCCAGATGATTTTTAAATTGTGAATTTGAAATGATGAACTTTAAATGTGAATTGTTTTAATATGTGTACATCTTGTTTGTTCTTTTAAATTGATATGTGTGTTACCTGATGTCTTTTTAACTGATATTGTTTGTTAACTGCTTTTGTTCCCTGCCTTGATCTGTGAAGAGAGGTGGGTAAGAAATACTACTACTAATAATGATAATAATGATGATGATGTTTGATCCTGGCAATTGGCCCAGATGATTGTATTGAGGTTTATTGCACAGTGGCACTTACAGTTTGCTATGACTATGCACTTGAGAGTGGTGAACACTCTTTCCCAATGTTATTTCAAAATGGATCACCCCATTGATCCTCAAGTGGCCTCAACACTAGTGTTCTTACCTGGAACTCATTGATGTACTGAGCCATCACAAATTCATGCCTCTCACTTGCCAAGGGCTCCACTAAGACGTCAGGCAATTTTTTATGAACTTGTCTTGTCTTCGGAAACGTTGTACCGTTTAGGTGGCAATCAAAGCCAATGTTACCCGGTAGTTGAAATCTCTGGTCCTGGGGACCAAATGGTCCCATTACTTCATCTGGCCATACTGTTCTTGGACCTGTCGAAAGTGAAATTCAGTGTAATTTTAAAGCAGCTGTAAAATTGTTTTCAAGTACATTTCTGCATGGTGATGCATACAGCTAGATACTACAGTTAAACTTCATATCTGATTATATAAATCCCATGGATCCCAGTGGTATTCAGTTCTGAGTATATGCTTGGAACTGGGCTATAAACATATTAAGAGACAGAGTAATTAAAGTATATATAATCTCCTCCCTCTAACAATTTTCAAGTGTTAGGTAATGTGAAATAAATTCTAGAAATTTTCCTTACATATGTCAGGAGGTGTAGCAGCAACAGAAGGCTCATCTGAGCCAGAGGATCCTGCTGTGGAAAATGCCTTGGGAGTTACAACCCTTCTAACCAAAGAATAAAATCCTGGCAGGTACGACACCAGTCTAGATCTGTTACAAAGGACCTAAAGAGGACACAAAGAGAACTGAACATTGCATATCAAATTATGATTGCATATCAAATTATGATTTTTTTTCTCAAGGGGAGGAGGAATATCCATCAGTTGCATTTTGAATCTTAGTTCTCTATACTACCAGTTTGATAAACGTCCTTTGCAATGCAGCTAAATAAATCGGAATTTTGAACAGCATTTGGTGTACATTTAAAATGCTGTCCTTTACATAAGTAGCATTTTTATTGAGAGAGAAAACCAAAATATCCACAGAGAATGCAGTGAAATGTTTGCTAAGCAGAACATAACAAAAGCCATTGTTAGATGTGTGTGCCTCTTCTTTCTTCTAGCAAGGCTAATTCAGTAGAGCACATGACAAGTTAGTTCCACCAGTTTATCTGGCAACACCACATTTCCCTTTGCAAAGATGGACTTCAGTACCTGGCAGTTCTGTAAAGTGGCAGAACAGTCATTCTGTACTGTAGTCACACCTAAGCTTGAAAGCCTCATGACAATAAAACCAGAATAATTCTTAGAAACACAAACCAACTTGGGGGGGGGGGGGAGGCTTCAACCTTTCTTCTTGACACTGAAATAGTCACACTCAATAGGTCTCAGATGTGTGATATCATCTCAACCTAGTTTTATTCTGAAGCTTAATAATGACCAATGCTGATGTTTTTACTTACTGTGCTCCAAATCATTTGATTGATACTGTGTTCCAGTGTTGTAATCCAACTTTCTTTTTAATACTGTTATGAATCTCTTAAAAATTGTTGTGCTCATATCGCAACCATCATCAACAGAAGGCAACCCACAAATCAGGCACGCATTGTCTTTCTATAGTCAAAGGCCACATTCCTCCTTTGTGGAGGAGTGGCTGTATGATAAGGGCAGTAGTGGTAAAGTGAGTGATGGCGAGAACCAGAGGGGTAAGTAAAGGAGCCCATCCCTTTTGTCTTTCTCTCCCACCACCTCTCTCTTTCTCTCTCCACCTGAAGGGCTGCTAGAGAAGGGAAAGATCTGACTTGCAGATGGTATCTGAAATGAGGCTGAAGTCTGTATGAAATAAGCCCAAAGGCCAGGTAAAATCAGCATAAGGCCTGTGCACTGCCCATCTCTGTTTTAGTAATACAGTACTTATTTCAAAGCAGCCCTTCCTTGGTACAGGAAACCACACACAAGTCTCTCTCTCTCTCTCTCTCTCTGTGTGTGTGTGTGTGTGTGTGTGTGTAGGCTGACTTGAACACTGCATTGCTATATAATGGCATAGTGGCTTGAGTATTGGACTATGACTTTGGAGACCAGGGTTCAATTTCCAGCTCTGCCATGAAACTGGGTGACCCTGGGCACTTGGTTCTTCCCATAAGTTGGAGAGGTTAAAGTAACCAAAAATTAAGCAGTGAACAAAACCTTAACTGTATACCACAAGTTGAATTCCTAGTTCATTGCTAAACACTAGTGCCAGATTATGGATTGTATAGGGAATTATAAACAAGTTCTTCTCACTGGCTGCAGTGCTAGCCTTTGGTTCCTGTTAATTCACCAACAGGAGCAAAAAGTAGCACATTGCTGCTGATAAACCAGAATTATCAGGAATTTTGTTACATACAAAAGCAACCACTTGCTTGAACATATACCACTAATATGTCCTCCTCTAATGCAATCTCTGCTGCATAATTTTTGCTCTCCCTAGTTATGTGGATGGTTTTATGTACACACAATGCAGTACTAAACATAACTACTAAAACCCTAATTTGCTTCATGCAACATGACAGTAAAAGGCACCACTCCTTCATACTTAACTGGCTGCAGTGCTCATTTGATGATAACAATGGCAATTGTATGTAGATCAATATGAAGAAATATTACCAGGAATTAAATCTGATAAGGATGTATTTTGTGTACTTAGTATTCTGATTTTCTACTCATAAAGTGCTTTTTGCATTGCATGAGAGGTAATGTGCTAAATTTAATGTTTGAAATAAAGTCAATATGACATACAGTACACGCAGTATGAAGTATTTAATTTAGATGATTGCTGCTATTTAAAATGAATGACACATAAATGCTCTTATAAGATTGGTTATCTCTTCAAAACAATCAGATAGTATAAGGACTTCGTTTTTTCCAAGAGACTGAGAAGCACACTGCCTGAAATCCTGCACACATCCTTTTTTAAAATAAAATTTAAAAAAACTTTAAGCCTGTGGAGGCAGGGACTATTTTATCTAATCTCTGAAAGGCGTTTAGAAAAGCTTAAGTGCTTCATAACTGACACATCAATAAATCAGACCTAGTTGTTGTTGTTACTATTACAGTATTGCTAGGCTGCCTGAATCCCACAGAAACCAATGGATTTAAGCATCTTAATCTTTAATCCTTAATTTTAAAAATCAGTGGAACTTATTTCTGTGTATATGTACATATGAACTGATAGCACTAGTCATTAAGAGAGCAATCTTTTATCATTTATGGGATAAAGCCTGATAAAAAAACACAAAGAAGCACAATGGTTGTAATTCAGACATGCGTACCAACTCTTGCTTTATATTCTAGTTTACAACAGTGCTTCTTAAGCCATCTGATGTGGTTGACTGGTGTTTTCCCCTGCTCTGATGTGTCAGAGACCAGCACTGTATTTGTGCCCATTGGCTATTGGAAATTTGTGTTGTTTTTTTAAATTTCTTGGACACTCTTCCATAGACCAACAGCACTTGAGGGTTGGCACTGGTCCATAAGCAACCACTTTGAGTAACACTGGTTTAGAAGAACAGAACCTGCTCATTTCTTCTTTCATGTTCTTTCCTGAGCATCTCTCAGATCAGACTGAGAAACAACAGAAGATAATGTACATGGGATAGGTAGATACAGCCCAGTTTCTACCCTGTAGCCATACACTATTCTGTGTAAGTGGAGGTACCTTCAAATTGTACAAACAGAACTTTAGAGCTAATACTGGACCTCTAAAATGCCCTCCCCCTATGTGTTATGCTTTAGATTTAGGGAACCTTGTAAGACACAATAAGGGTTTTAAGTATTTATAGAGCAGTAACAAAATTTATCTGTGAACTTCCCTCATGGATGGTAATCTAAGGTCTAGATAAAGATACATCTCAGTTAATGAAGTAGATGTGTTCTTAGGCATTACTTCTTGAACAGAAAATATGGTACAAGAGACAGAAATAACACGGGCTGCTGCCGCACTGCAGAATTAATGCAGTTTGACATTCCTTTAATTGCCATGGTTCAGTGCTATGGAATCCTGGGATTTGTAGTTTGTAGAGCTCTCTGTCAGAGAAGGCTAAATGTCTCAACATTACAAATCTCAGAATTCCACAGCATTGATCCAGGGCAGTTAAAGTGGTGTCAAACTGTATTAATTCTGCAGTGCAGATGCCGCCATGGAAAGAACAAAGAGAAGAATTCCATTATTTCCTAACCCAGGCTTTGTTTATTGTATTGTTTACTGCAAACATGCTGCTGCAACCACACACTTAAAGCACTTCTCCAGCCTTTCTTTACCAACCTCCAAATCCCAATGCTGTTAAAAACAAACTTCCAACTACTGGTAGACAAAGGATGCCGACGAAAAGAGAGGTTGGGTGGGTGTATGATTATATATAATTGACTATGCCTATATTTCTATAATGAACCAGATTACCTCATACAGACCTCCCCATTAAAATGCTGCCCTTTAAATCAAACAAACCCACAAATCAGTTAAGTGGTACAGTATTGTAAAATATTGATACACACCTATAAGAGTGTATGTGCTTCCTTTTCTGTCTTCAGAGGCTTGTGAATAAAAAAGTACACAAGGGACTCTTCATGTGCCAGGAAAATTACTGAACCCACAGCATGAAGTGAGAAGAGAAATACTTATGCACACACATACTTATCTGTACAGTCCACTAAAAATACAAATATAGTTATATCACTTACACTGGCCATTTCCATGTGTCTCTTTCTTTAAAGATTCTCCCTGAAACAAAGAAACAGATCATAGTGACAGTTGTGTAACATGTTGGGCCTGAACTGCAATCTCTTAAGGGTCCTAGCTATGACATATTTGCTGTGCTCCAAAATATGCCCAAACTTTTCCCTGCAGAGAACATCCTTAAATAATTATTAAAGCCTGTAGAACTCAAACCAGAACAGTGATGTTTTCCCTTTGTATTACCCTAATATAGAGGCATCACATGAAGGGAAGTGATGCAAGATGTCACTGATTAAAGAAGGAATTACAGTACAGTATGTGCCAGGACTCTGACCTAGTGCTTCTCAAATGTCAATACATGCTAATCTCAAAATATTTCCTTGAAATTCTTCCAGATGGAAACATCTTTTTAAAACGTTTCAAATATTGATTTATCTGTGATTTTGAGAGCAATGCCAACTACTATACTTCTAATGCCCTGGAAAAGCTGAACAAGATTTGACAATTTATGCAGTTATGAGAATAACTACTGAGACAGGGAAGCAATATTAAAGGGGACAAGTGGGAGATAGTTCACTTAAAGCAGGGGTGGACAAAGTGTAACCCTCCAGCTGACGCTGGACTGCAAGACCCATCAGCCTTAAACAGTTTACACTAGTGATGAAGGAGGATGGAAGTGGCAGTACAACATCAGGAGGACTCACTTCTGATTTGAAGAAGCCAGAATGATCAGTTATGATTACTTTGTATCCTACGTTCAGTCACTGCTTATTCTATTTTTAAAAAATCTTTTTTCCTATCTGGTAGCCTTCTGTCTTTATTTTCCCCATTCTCTCCTCTACTGGGTGGCTATGTAGGCCATCGGTTTCATTTTGCTGTTTTAAAAAGACCAATAAATACCTCAACATTACAGACTATAAAAATAACATGAACAGCATCTAAGGTGGACCATGCAACAGATCTCTGTATCAGTGATGTAGGACCTGCAGCCATCCAAGATGCTGACAAACTATTACTATTACTATACCCCATTATACATCACCATTGAACAGGTAGCTAGGAATGATATGAAGTGGAGGACCTCTGGAAAGCCACAGGTTTCCTGCCATTAATTATTTAATGTATTTTACTGAAAAGAAAGTTCCATTATGTTTAATGGGGTCTATTTCCACATTGATACAACCATCACATTCCTCATACATCTCCCTCTATTCACACTCAGCTTGCTTTGTTTTTGAACAGTGTGAGCTATACTATTACATAATTGTCAATGTGCCACAAGAATTATTTTATGTGTTTGTTGCAAAAGACTAACACCTGTTTGCATTACACCTCTGAAAACAACGGCTGAAAGAACAAGAACATAAGCAGAAATTGTAGAAATAGAAATACAGCTTGAGTCTTCCTTATCTGGAATTACAAGACTTAATTTTTTTTCATGGGTGGCTGACAGTGACATTTTTTCTTTCTGATGGTTCAATGTACAAATGAAACCTTGCTTCATGCATAAAATTATTAAAAATGTTGGATGAAGTTACCTTCAGGCTATGTGTTTAAGGTGTATACAAAACATAAATGAATTTTATGTTTAAACTTCAGCCCAGTCACCAAGATACCTTATTATATACATATATGCAAATACAGGCATTCCTAAATCATAAAAATAAAAATCCAAAATCCAAAACACTTCTGGTCCCAAGCATTTTGGATAAAATAGGGAAGACTTGACCTGTGGTGGAGCTTGGCTGGCTGCTTTTATCCAAGGCATACCTAGAAGTGATGAACTGAGGATTCTAACCAGCATCCAAATTTGTGAAATGGTGATTACTTTTCCGGACTAAAAGAGCCAAAAGCTTTATACCAGGCTGTCTTTTATTCTCCAACGTCTGGACCTCTCCTCTGACCCAAGCTGCCACTCTCAACAAACTTATTAGCTAACAAATCTTACTGTCTTCTGAACAGAGATTTTAACCTGCAGTTAGCTTATTGTGAGGAAATTAAGGCTGCATTCACACTGCATTAATAATCCAGTTTGACACCACTTTAACTGTCATGGCTCCATCCAATGGCATTCTGGGATTTCTAGTTTTTGGTGGCACCAGAGTTCTCTGATAAAGAAGGCTAAATATCTCACAAACTACAATTCCCAGAATTCCACAACAATGAGCCATGGCAGTTACAGTGGTGTCAAACTGGATTATTAATGCAGTGCAGATGCAGCAAAGTAAATGAGGCAACACAACTGCCTGCAACCCTTTACTCCTAGGACTGCCAGACAGTAAACCAAAGAGGTCTCCTGTGTATTTAGTGAGTGTGTAGCTAAGGGATGAGAAATAGGTGTTGCTTGTTGGGCAACCAGGTCACAAGCAACTCCTACTGAAATTCCCTCAACCATTAAAAATACAGAGGCCAGCCCAAGGTTTTAATCTGGCAGCCCTAGTGTACATCCATCTACCCTGAAGCAACTCTATGGTTGTGAAAGCTGAACACTGAAGATGGATGATAGGAAGAGGATCAACCTATTTGAAACATGGATCAGTTCTGAGGATACAGTGGACTGCTAAAAAACCCCCTATATATAGACCCTAGAGCAAATGAAGCCTGAACTCTACTTAGAAGCCAGGATGACTAAACTGAGACTGCTGTACTTTGGCCATATCATGAGAAGAGACAACTCACTAGAAAAGACAATAATGCTTGGTAAAGTAGAAGGTAGGAGGAAAAGAGTAAGACAGCATCACAAATGGATAATAAGGCAAGGAACAGAGGCTGGAATACCATCTATTGGGAGTGCTAAACTTAGGGTTGTATAACATTGTATTCTGAATTCTATGTATATGGTTGTGGAAGCTAGACAGTGAAGAAAGCAGGTAGGACTAAAATCAACTCATATGAAATGTGGTGCTGCAGAAGAGTGCTAAGGATATATTGGCCTGTTTAAAGACCAGTGCAGTGGGCCCTTGGTTCCAGGACCCCCTGGATGCCAAAATCTGTGGGTGCTCAAATCCTATTACTTACAGTGGCATAGTAAATTGGTGTCTCTGATATAAAATAGCAAAATCAAGGGTTTTTTTTTAAGAATTTATACATATATTGGAATACTTTCACGCTGTGGATAGTTGAATCCACGGATACCGAGCGCCAGGTGCAAATGGGTTTTAGAGCTCAGCAAGCTGAACTCAACCTGGAAATCAAGATGACTAAAACGAGGCTGTTGTACTTTGGACACATTGTGAGAAGGCATGGCTTCCTAGAAATACTGCTTGGTCTGGGGAAAGGGAGGAGGAAAAGAGGAAGGCTCCATTCCAGGCAGATTGACTCTGCAAGGCCTGAGCAGGACACACAATGGCATAGAGGTCACCATAAATTGTAGCCGACCTGATGACAGTTAACAATAACCCCAATTCCAAGGGGATTTACAGCATTACATTAAGGGGATGCACCACTGTCTTTAATTACACACCATCCCAAAGGCAGTCAGAAGACTATCCCGAGAGATGTATGTAATTCGAAACCTAATTAAGGGGGACTCTTGGTCCAAAACACACTGCAGAAGTAATCCAGTCTGAGACCACTTGAACTGCCCTGGCTCAGCGGCAGTGAATCCTGGGAATTGAAGTATGATTAGTATTATTATAGTTTATTTCTAAAGCACTGTACATACAAATGATCAAAACAATAAAAATAAAACCTGCCAATGGCGTACATTCTAAAAAACACGTATAAAACAACAGATAATAATATAAAACAGAACTGGTTAAAATAAGCAAGCAACAATGAATATACTGTGGCCCCAGAGCTCTCTGGCAGAGAAGGCTCAATGTCTCACAGAACTACAGTTCCCAGGATTCCCTAGCACTGAGCCAGAGCAGTTAAAACCATCTCAAGATGGATTATTCCTGCGGGGGGTTTTGGACAGGGATGGCCACCAGCTGCTGCTGTTTTTCTTTTTTTTGGACTTCAACTCCCAGGATTCCTGGCCATAGGCGCTGGCGACTGAGGCTTCTGGGAGTTGGAGTCCAAAATGGCCTGGCCTAGGAGCCTGTGCTCTTGGCAGCCCACCTTCCCCTCTTCTCTCCCTGAGCCGGGGAAGGGAGTCCTGCTTGGGCTCAAGGGGCTGGCCCTCATTGAGGGAAGCGGGGCGCCGTTGGAGGAGGACCTCTCTCTCGGGGCTCGTTACCTGTTCTTTGCACTGTTGTTTCTTCCCATAAAATGGCAGCCCAGGGCGGCCAATTGAGCCTGGCCATCGTCGATGCTTAAGGAGGAACAGCCGAAAGCAATCGAGTAGAGGCGGAAACGCAACACAATGGGAACAGCCGCAGCCTCGACGGAGACCGGTGGGCGTCGAATCATCGTCAGGGAAGGCGAATCGAAATATTCCTCATCGATTAGCATATTATTGTGGGGGGGGGTTAGGGAAACGGCGGGCGGCGCTGCCCATCGATCCCCGCTTAAATAGATTACCCATACTGCTGTTGTGCCGCTGCTATTCGACTGGACCACCTCCAGTTGCATTGTGGGATTTGTAGTTCAGTGAGGCCTAAGAGCTCCCTGGCTGAGAATTCTAAATGCCTTTCCTTAGACTGCAAATCCCACAATGCAACAGGAAGCAGCCAGAGGAATAGCCGCACTATAAAATATTGCAACAAAGAGATGGAACGCTGGGTGGCGCAGTGGACTGAGCGCTGGACTATGACGCCAAGAGGCCGGGGTTCGAATCCTGCCACCGCCATGGAAACCCACTCAGGGTGACCAGGCTGTCCTATAAATGTAGGACATCGGAGGTAAACGCAGGACATTGCAAAATAAAAGTCAAAAACATGTTCAAAGTAGAGGACATTGTTGGGCCATTCTTCCAGGAGAGAAGGCTGAAATGTAGGACAGGTCCTGGAAAAGGAGGGCAGCTGGTCAGCCTGACCCTGGGCAAGTCACACTATCTCAGCCTCAGAGAAAGTGACTGGGCAAAGACCTTCTGGACATGATAGGTTGCGCCTTCGGGTCACCATAAAGCACACAACAACAACAAAACAACACACACAATGTGGGAGTGAGTTGGACTACAACTCCCAGAATTCCCTAGCCAGCGCTAGAGCCAGCGAGGTTTCCGTGTTGGACTACCAGTGGTTCCACACTGCGGAAAGAAAGCACTCCTGATACCACTTTAACTGTCATGGCTCCATCCTGTGGAGTCCAGGGACTTGTAGTTCAGTGAGGCATTCAGCCTGGTCTGTCAATTCCCAGCATCCTGTAGGATGGAGCCATGGCAGTTAAAGTGGTCTCAGTCTGCTTTATTTCTGCAGTGTGGATATTACACCCAGGACTCTAGAGAGCAGGGTTTGAATCCTCACTTGGCCACGGAAACCTACTGGGTGGCCTTGGGCGAGTCACACTCTCTCAGCCTCAGAGGAAGGCAATGGCCAACCCCCTCTGAACAAACTTTGCCTTAGGGTCGCCACAAGTTAGAAATGACTCAAGGGCACACAACAATGTTCACGACACATAAACGTTTTACGTTTATCGAAACCAGGTATTAAATAAGTGTTTAAATTGTTTTCCAGCATGGGTTTAATAATAGGGTTGCGTGGCTTCAAGTAGCTTCTGACAGTCACTTATGGCAACCCTGAGGCGAGCCTATCATGGGGTTTTCTTGGCAAGTTTCTTCAGAGGGGTTTTGCCATTGCCATCCTCTGAGGCTGAGAGAGTATGTCTGGCCCAAGGTCACACGGCTGAGCAGAGATTTGAACTCTGGTCTCCAGAGTCGTACTCCAACACTCAAAACACTACACCACCACTGTTGGTATCTTGTTGTTGTGTGCCTTCAAGTCCTTTCCGATTTATGGAAGAGGACGCTATCATGGGGTTTTCTTGACATGTTTCTTCAGAGAGGGTTTGGCAGTGCCATCTTCTGAGGCCAAGGTCACTCATTAGGTTTCCATGGCCAAGCCGGGATTCGAACCCTGGTCCCCAGGGTCATACTCCAATACTCAAACCACTACGCCACGCTGGCTGTTTATCAATAGCCCTTATCAGATGTGGAACTGGGGGTCTTCCGCACAGGGCGATTCGAATTCGCGTTATTTCGCACAATACCATCATACCAGCATTCGAATGGCCCCACTCCGCACTCACGTGATGCGCGAAGCTGCCGAACTGAATGCGTACTGGCTCCTCTTTTTGGAGCGTGTTGGCCCAGTGCGCTGATAAGGGGATTGGCACTATCCTGGATTGGGGCCTCTGTTCGATCTCAGTGCGAATGGGTCTGGTGTGACTACCCCAGTCCTGAATTCCATCGGCAAGACCCCCAGATTCCCATTTTTCTTCCGGTGGGTCTTTCCTCTTGCCGGTGGTTCCAGGGAAGCGGGGGGGGGGGCGTGCGGTTCCAGCGGCCTCTCTCCTCCTCCTCCCGGCTTGAGAGGCATCCCTTGACTGCATCCCAGGCAGGAAGAGGCGCGGGGGCCGCTGAATCGTGGTTCCAGCAGCCTCCTCCTCCTCCTCCCGGCTTGAGAGGCATCCCTGGCTGCATCCCAGGCAGAGGAAGAGGGCGCGGGGCTGCTGATGGATGGAACGCGGTTCCAGCAGCCTCCTCTCCTCCTCCGCGCTTGGGAGCCAGCCTCGGGCTGCCTCTCAAGCCGGGAGGAGGAGGAGGAGGACGTTGGAACGGCGGCGATTGCCGCGATTCTAGCGGCCCCGCGCCTGTTCCCTGCCTGGGATGCAGCCCGGGCTGGATCCCAAGCCGGGGGAGGAGGAGGAACTCTTAATCAAAGCATCCCCATTTACTTAGATGGGCCATCCAGCCTCTTTGACAGCCGCTGGATGGAAACTGCTCCGCCCCCTCCCCGAATACTACTCACACACTCACACACCACACACGAGAACCGGGCATTTCCATTGCTAATTTGTTGCAAGGGAAGGTCATGGAACATTAAAACCAAGCGAATGTAGAGAGGAAAACAGTAATGGGCACGTTGTCTAGCGATTGTTATTGTGCATGAACTGGCTCTCCAGCTGTTTTACCGGGCTGTCATGGAACGTGCACCTCCCTTTCACCCCGGAAGCGTTTAAGGTCGCAACCCATGGCACCACTGAGCATGTGCGAGGGGGCCAATACGAATCGGCCAATCCTCATGTTGAGCACCGATGTGACAAAACATTCTGCACTGAATGCACTTCGCGCGAATGCGGATTGGCCAATTTGAATCATGCCAATGTGGAGGGACTCCCAGGTATGACAGTACTTTGCGAAATAACGTGAATTCGAACTGCCCAGTGCAGAAGACCCCCAGTTCCACACTCATCTGATAAGGGCTACTGTTTATAATATTTTATTATTTCTGGCAGTCACTCAGTGCATTGAGAGCATAGCCCTGGGTCACTCAGAATTAGAGGTGCTCCATGGAAAAACCACTTTGCAGAGGGCCTGAAGAAATGTTACATTTGTGATAGTACCTATACTTAGGAGTTTATCACACTGGGGCTGGTTTCGACATTAAAGAGAGATTAAAGCGCATTTAAAGCATCCCACAAATGAAGCGGAAATGGCGAGTAATTGCCCGAATGACTATCACACGCAATTGTGCAAATAAAATGATATTGGAAATACTTTGTCGCTGAAATCCCAAAATTAAAAAGATGCACGTTAAGGCTTCTTTGTGACCACTTTAATGGAGAGTTTTGTGTGATGTTGTGTGAAATCATTGGAAACGACTTGAAGGCACACAACGGCAACATAACAAGCATTTTAGACTGCATAAATTGATTTTAATTTTACACTGTGCTCTGAACTTGTGACAAAAGGCTGGGAAAGGGTAGAAAAAGCATGCAGTTAATCCCTTAAAAGGTCTGTATACTGTTTACCAGCGGTTGTGGATCAAGGCCATTGTGGGAAAGAACTTGGCAACTCATTACAAGTAAAGATGTTGCATGAAATGTTACTGCTGAGGTCAGTAGCTGTGCTGCTATCATTCTCTTCTCCACCAGGTGGTAGCAATGGATTGTTTAATTCACCTTTAGCAACTGGGCTTTTGTCTGTGTTCATAGCTATGTTATCAAATGAAATAACATAACTGAAGAAAAGAGTGAATGAGACCAACAAAATAGGGAATATGATATCTTTCACTGCACCAGGCCATCTTCTACTGGTGAAAGCATGATTTTATTTTATTGTATAGTCTCCACAAAATTTTTTGCAGCTGTGCAAAGTGTAAAATGTAGGCTGCTTATATCTACATAGAAGTCACGATATCTCAGCAAAGCTGAGTTAGCACACTTATATTCAAGATAAAAATGGAAAGAAAGGGTCATTACTCCAGCTTCATTTTTGTCTTGGTAAGCCTCTGCTTCAAGAACGGAAAGAGTTGGGGAAAGGAGAAGGTTCCAATTCTTTTTCTAATTCTATTGCAGAAGGGACACTCTTTGGGTGCTGGCCTGGGCCGGTGAACTGAAATGGAGAGGACTACCAATGGGGCCTAGAAGTCAGCGGCACAGTTATATAGGAAAAAAGGAAGACTCTAACAAGTGATTTTTAGAATGAGAAGAACTGGACACTTTCATTATTGTATTTGTTGTTTTCGTTGCTTTCTTTCCACTCCACCAAATGCATCTGAGGAAGCAGACTGAAGTTTACGAAAGCTCATGCTACCAACTTCTTTCTTTAGTCTCAAAGGTGCTATAAGATCTCTCTACAGATTGATTTTACAGACTAACACAGCTATATCTTTGAATTGGAAAAAGCCACGAGGCTAAGGAAAAAATAACTATGATTTTCAGATTTTGGAATTAAAAATTTGGGGGGACGATCTTTTTAAAGCTCAGAACTCTTAAAATCCTATTAATTTCTCTAGTCTAGGAGAGATTCACGCATGTGTTTAACTGTACTGTGGCTGCACTGTGACTGGAAGGTACCTGGGATGTTCAAATTGTTTTAGCCCTATTCCTTCCTTCCTTCCAAGATATACTGAATGGCCAGATCGGGGATTGGAATCGCACCTGTTGGCCCCATGCCTATTTTGCAAGTAGATACACCTTCTGTTATTGCTATTATTACTATTATTATTAGATGTTTATCTTGCCCTTTCCCCAATAGTGACACTGAAGACAGCTTACAAAAGTTAAAATAAATACAATTAAAAATAGTTACAAAAAGAAAAGTAAAGTTAGCTGGACCCGTAGCCACAGTGTTATGGCCATGGCTTGGGCCCAGGCTACTTGGAGGACCACCTCTCCCCATATAATCTGCCCCGCACACTCAGGTCAGCCGGGAAGAACTTGTTGAGGGTTTCAACCGTGAGATATGCGTCAACCTCGCAAAGGGCCTTCTCCATCTCGGCCCCTAAAATTTGGAACACTCTTCCCGATGAGCTTCGTTCCATCACTTCCCTGGATTTGTTCAAAAAGAAGCTCAAAACCTTCTTTTTCCACCAGGCTTTCCCCCATGTCCCTTGATACTATGTGACTTCCCCTATATGTACTGGCATCATGGATTAACAATTCAGCTGGCTTTGATTTGGGGTAATTGGTTTTATTTGTTTAATGTAATGTTTTAATATAGTGTTATTGCTATGTTTTTATTGAAATTTTTATTCTGTATTGTTGTTTTTATTGCATTTTCTGTACACCGCTTTGATCATCGCGGAAAAGTGGTATAAAAAATAAAATTTATTATTATTATTATTATTACTCTATCTTCTGATCTGACCCTAAAGCCAATGTGAAAATCCAAGCAGCCCTACTGAGAGACAGAAATCTGCTGTGCTGTTGAACAGAATACAGAAATATGATCTGTCCAGCTCCCTCCCACCAGTAGGTGGAAAGGCAATGAGTTGAAGTAGAAACCTTTGTGGGGTCCTGTTGCAACTTCTCATTGCACCACCGTTTGCTGGTGGGAAAGGGCTGGATGTGTCATCCTTCAGTGCCCCACTTGCCAGTGCCGCAGAGCTCCATCTCTCGGTACATGGATTTCAAAGTACCTTTGGGGGGTATTTGTGGTCATGGCAATGGTGCCATGCATTGGCGTCACTAGGGTTGGCATTATCCGGTGTAGTAACTCATGGTGTCACCTTCCCATTGCCCTCCTCTCATCCTATCTCATACAGAATCCATAGTAGTATTTTTTGTACTAATGTTATCCAATTGTAATTCCCATAAATCACTGAATGTAATGGTAATAGTTGTGACATAAACAATGAGCAAAATTAAAATGAGACCTTTAAATCATGGTATCATATGGACAGAATACATATATTTACATATACATAGTTTCATGTGGTTAAAATGAAAATTTGATAAAATGTGATGTTTTTAAAGAAAAAAATTGAATTTTAAATTTATATATTTTTTAAAAAACCTGGGGCCTCTCCTTTCTCCTCCCACTGACTTTCACCCCACTCACACTTCAGCACCTTTAAAGAGATGCAGGTGACTGCCACAGTCTGTTTCTGCCCAAAGGCAAATGTTTGAGGAGCAGTGGTGTCACCCCCTCTTCGGGAGTGACCTGGTGAGGTGCGTACCACCCACCCCCTTCCCAATGAAGCCACTGGTGCCATGATCATAAATGTGACTATTAAAGAGTTATAAGGTCATAGGCTTAGCTTATGGCATTGTAACTACGTAAGAGGATGCCAGCCTCGTTTAAAAAATACAATAATGGATAGAATTAAATACCTCTAAAACAAATTCATTAAAAGAGAAAAGAGAAAAATCAGAAGAATCACACATCATAAAACATCACACCATTCAAACTGTGTCAGTTCCTACAAATCCTGTTGGAAGCTTTTTCACTTGCCCAAAATAGGGGAGCCAGCCCAACCTCCCTAGGGAGGGAGTCCTAAAGCCCAGGAGCATCCATCAAGGAGACCCTTTCCAGTGTTCCCATCAGACATGCGCCTGTACTCTCCTTACAAACCATTCATCCTGAATATCATAGAGTCTTTTCTGAGGCCAGGAAAGCAATTTGGTGCCAGGAAAGTAATTAGGAATCACCTCCTTTTCAGCTGCTTCATTTTGGCTAGAAGAAGCGGCTTCATCTCCCCAAATCTCCCCAAATCTGTATACAGTAATGAAGCTTTTCCAAATATTTGTCATGAATGTGTTTTTTGTCAGGTAGGGGGTTGTCGATCAGCTGTAAAATTCCTGCTTTGTAGATAGGCCCAGGCATCAATAGCACAGCAGCATCTAGCTCATGCTTTTGGCAAATGCATGGATTCACTCCAAAGCTCCACAGGCTCTCTGATGCACAGACAGGATTCCTGGTAACCACAAAGTTTCCTGTACGCTGCAGTGCTGGGGGCCCCTCTGCATGTGCAACAAGTTATTAATCCGTATCTGCCTGCCTCTGCATGAGATGTACACATGGAAGCAAGTAAAAAGAAACCACAAAACCTCTCAATGGGGAGGGGGAAAAGGAGCCTGAAACATGTAGGATGTTGTGATCAAATAACTTTGAAGATAGTTGAGTGAGTGGAGATCTTTTCAGTAAAAATTTACAGTGCTGGAGTGTGTATGTGTATGTATATGCTGTTGGGAAGCACGTGGGACAGATTACTCACTGTGTATCTAGCTCATGTGGGTTTTCAGCATTGAATGGAGAATTAAAATTACATACTTATACTATTCAACTGTCCAAGTTTGGCAAAAAGTCCTGATTAATTCATTCTCATCTAATTTTTTTTTGAGCAGTTTTTAAAGGCCTCATTCCCACTTACCACTAAATCGCTGCTGAACTGATTCCTGCATTCGGTTCAGAAACCATTTCAGCAGTGAGTGTGGTTCCCACTAAGTTTGCGCTGGAGGAAGGCTGGTGCTGGAGAGGCCGGGAAGGAGGCAAAAAGAGGCTGTGGGGCGGAGGAGAGGCAGGCAGGGAGGACGAAAGGCTGGGGAGGAAGGAAGGAGGCAGGCCAGGGCAGAAGGAGGCAGGCTGGGAAGAAGAGGAGAGGCAGGCTGGGAGGATGGAAGGCCAGGGACGGGAGAGGCAGAGGTAAGGAGGCTGGGGGCGGAGAAGGCCAGGGCGGATTTGAATCCGCCTGGTTCCCACTTGGGCTGGATAAATTGATTCAGCCCAAAAGACACGGGAAAAACCACCATCTTTTTGATGCAGGTTACACAGATCAAAAGCATGGCCCCCCTTTCCGAATTGCTTCAGCGATTCAGATTAAGTGGGAACCATGCGTGTTTAAACTGGATCATACTGAATCATGGTCTGGTTTAAACTGTAGTGGGAATGAGGCCATAATCTCCCAATTCCTCATTCCTCCTCACACTTCCCTTTGTGTCCTGGACTTACTTCAAGTGCTGCAAACTGAGTTCAAAGTACAAATGTAGGTGTGGTACAAATGTAGGCATTGGCACCATGGCAGCCTCCCATGTACATGAGGGGGTGCCATGACACCGGCACTGCCCCTAAGTGCCCAAACTTGACATAGGATAACTTTACATTTTGCTTGTGTGATAACTGCCTAGGTCTTTGAATTAGATCCCCCAGGCCTAAGCAAAGTAGATCCATTGAATCGAGTCTTAAATGCTGAGCAAAGACTTAACATAATAAACCTCACTGATTCAGTCTAGTTGGAATGCCTAAAAGGAGTCGGGTTTTGACTACAGTGAGAACCAGCTGAGCATTTCCCCAAATATTTCCATTCTACAGCCAAATGGAACCATATGGTAGATCAGCTTGCCATGTTTTTGGCTGACATAAAGGTATGATGGAATTCCAGGATCACAATGAGGTGTGACCTTTTGCTTTCCAAGGAGGCAGCTGCTTGGTTCAATGTAAAATAAGTCTTAATCTACCTTAACATTTTCTTCTGCCTGTTTAGATCATTTGCCGCTATACTGGAGACAAGCAAACATTATGGAGCCACTAGTTAATAGTTGTTAGATCAAGAGACTGTGTGAAAGTACATCAGGGCAGGGGCCTGAGGGGGCTAATGAAGAAGAGAGGAAAATCCAGTGTGGTAGGCAGAATTCAATAGGGCAATAAAATATGAACTAGAATAGGTTCACCTTAAGGTCACCATAAGTCAAAAGTGACTTGAAGGCACACATCAACAAGGGGTTCTTAAGGGAAATGGCCATGATGCAAATATTTCAAAGATGTTTTTAATATCCCAAGTTTGGTAAAGTTAATTTTTGTGGTTTAAAGATTCCCAGAACTCTCCAACCAGCATGGCTGGAAGAAAAAGTAATTTTTCCAAGCATTGCCTGCTATCTAAGTGTGGATAGTTGGGATACCCATGGACAGCTGGGTGAACTGGCACACAATAATTTAGGTAAAGGCATCTTTTACCATTAGCTATTTTGACTCATAAAACACAGCTATGCCACAGACATATAAACTGGAACTAAAATTCTATGGATCCCGACTTGCATAAACCTGCCTATGTTTGTAGTGTAAATAAACTTCATTTGAGATATTTCCTTTCTGAACTTCCCAGTGTGAGCTCAGCATCCTGTCGGCAATTAAAGTCCTTTGGTTGTGCAAACAAAGAAATGAGGGGTATTAAAGTGATAAATCTAAAACTATGGTGTAGTGCATTGAACAAATGATATGATCAGACGTAGCATGGCTGCACTCTGGTTCCCTCTGTTGATCTTGCCAAAACAAATTCCTTCTCCTGTTAGTGTTTGAAATGGGAGAAGGAAAGTTCTTTGACATGGAAAGACAAATAGAAAATGATGAACTTTAATTTACAAGTGTAAACATTTATCTAATTATTTTTGTTGAACAGAAGCAGGCTGAAATAATCACCTCTATAACTGTAAGAACTTCCTGGCCCTACTTTGGTTTCAGTTGGCTGCAAAGATCAATATAGTAAATGAGAAAAAAGGAGGGTGAGGGGAGACAAGAAAGTCTTGAAATGAATATAACTGCTAAAGTATGAAGCAGTCAGAGTTTGTTTTTGTTTTTTATTCTTCCTCTAGATTGTAATTTCTTTAAAGATTTCCCTGTTTTTGCAATGCAGAACACTTGGATTGTTCCAAGGGTATAAACTACAGGGAGGCAAGTTGAAGGCATTGCCTCTTACCAACAATAATTTAGTATCCCAATAAAACTTTCCTTCATTCTCCAAATTCTACCACTTAAGTAACTTAAAACTTTGGCTGAGCATTTAGAGACAGACTTTAGGTATCCAAAGAAAGGTGGCAGCAAAGTTGCCAAGAGAAGGCAAACCAGTGCACAGCGGGGACAGGGTGCTTTGAGCACCTTCCCTCCCTGCCAGGTGCTGGTTTAGTTTAGTTGGATGTCACTCCTCTTCTGGGGTGTCACCCGGTACAGTCCACTTCCCTGCACCCCCTACTGATGTCATTGCTAAATCCCACTAATTTTAGCACGAATCTACAGTAAGTTACAATCAACAAATTCCTAAACTAAAAGGACAGAAGAAAAGAAAAAGAGAAAAGGGGGGGGGGGAGACATATAACTGATACATAATAGAGCTCTTCCATCAATTTTGGCTGTAATAAAAATAAAAATAAAAGAGTACAGTGGGCCCTTGGTATCCGGATCCCCCACAGATGGCAAAGAACACAGGCCTTCCAGTCCCGTTGTTTGCAGTGGGTGTGTGCTCCTGGCTGCACTGGCACAGGCACGCAGGAACACTCACCCATTGCAACAGTCAGGGCTTGCCATCTGCAGAGGCTCAAATCCATAGGTGGCAAGCCCACACTTGGAGTGGGTGCACTGTAAAAATAATTTAAAAATGATTCCATCCTTACAGATCCAGCTAAATAATCAGCTCCTTTTAAGATGTTCAGGTTTGTCTCCTTCCACTTTCCTGTTTCACCTTCAGTTTACATCAGTTGCTGCAATCTCAGTTCAAACTGCAAAATTAGTTTGCACTCAACTCTGCAGGAGGGAGAGGAAAAGAGGAGTCTTGCCCTTTCCGGTAGGCTCAGAGAAAAGCAAACTGCTGCAGCCTATGCTACCTTGAATGATATTTCTCATTAATAACTGTTGCCATTTTGACCACACTCTAATTTTGCTTGGCCACTCACATCCTGGTTTTCATCAGTGAAATGTTGGAGGTATGTTCTAGGTGTGAATTATTTTCAATATTCCCATTCTCTGGGATGCTAGAAATTTGGGGAGTGAAAGGGAAATTTCCTGGGGGAAGGAGACCAGTTCTCATGGAGGAACAATGCTCTCTTTCTGTACTCACCATGTGTTGTTCATTCATCAGCAGTGGTATTTTATCTGTATGTTACAGTGGACCCTTGATATATGCTGGGGTTTGGTTCCAAGGTCCCCCGTGTATAACAAAATCTGTGTATGCTCAAGTCCCATTAAATACTGTATAATGACATAGCAAAATGGTGTCCCTTATAAAAATCAAGGTTGGATATTTGAATTTTATTCTTGTTTTGTACATTTTCAAACTGTGGATGCTTGAATCCATATGTAAAAAATCTCTGTATAAGAAAGGCCAACTGTATTTTCCTTTTTTGCAGGGCAGCCTAAGGTCTTCAGGGTCAAGCTAAATGTTATGATAAAGGCAGAGTTTAAGATAAATTCTTTCTAAGGAGATTATCACACCAGCAACAATTATGTGATCATAGTGGTATGCTCTTATCAATATTGTGTGATAACACAAAGATTATCACATGACATCATGTGATGTTGCGATTAGCCTGCGATTATCCTGTGAATAAAGAGGAATTCTAGTGTCGTTTTATTCATGGAAAATCTCTGTAAATAAAAAGTGGGGCTAGAATTTCTCTTTATTCATGGGATAATCACAGGATAATCATGACATTGTGTGCCGTTGTGCAATAATCCTCATGTTATCATGTGATATTGACGGGAGCTATGCTCCCACCTTTTTTGCCGGTGTGATAATTTCCTAAGACTACAGCTCTCTGATGTCCTCCAACCAAGCCAGCATGGTCAGTGAGTGCTTTAGTTTAAACAAGTAAATTTGCCAAGTTCTGGCTAAACATAGTGCTTTTGCGTTGCTGATAACAACTGTAATGTTAGCATCCCCATCCAACTACTTAGTAGTGTCTACTAGAAATTATCATGTCCTAAAGTGATGATATTCCTCATTTCCGTAACTCTTGCCCATGGTAGCCTGTGATGTAGAGATGTACAGAATGCCCTGTTTGGGTGACTAGTCAAGAAAAGCAAGGAGGAATTAAACGTGTAGAATTTTTTGTTTCAAGTTTATGGTCAGAATTCTGTTTCTGCACTATGGACGTAGGTACACTTTTTCCAGGGTGGCATAGCAATGGTGAGGGAAGGCAAACAAAATCTGCAAGCTCCACGTACTCTGTTTCCCCAGTGCCTGACTTCCCTCATGGCTGCACCACTTACCACTTTCTCCCTCCTGTTGCCACTGACTTAGCTGGCATAGTTATATTGACATTGTGTGCCAACAGGATTCTGGCCTAAGTTGTCGCCAGTTCTGATCACCATTTGGTTTATAAAGCAACACAAGATGCACTTGGGAAATTCGTGTAGTCTGTATTCAGCGTATTTGCATATGATGAAACGCCACACTTAGTATTGACCACACTTTGTTGCTTAAGTCATGAATTGCATAATAAACAAACAAACCAACTGTAACTTGTCTTCCCTATTTATTGTTTGTTTCCCACCTGTTTGTTAACTCCTGTTGCTGGTGGTCAGCTGGCAAAAGAAACTGAGGGGCAGTACAAATGGGCAGGAAAACGCAGCCCCTTTTTGCTGCATAACGTTGTCACAGCAACCAAATAGCGGGGTACTGCTGCACAGCAAAAAAGGAGCTGCCTAGAGCGGCTCCTGTTTGCGACATCGTAAGAGCTGCAATGAAGCCTTTATGATGCTGCTTCCTGGAAGAGACATTTAGGTGCTAAGACACCCACACGTTATCAACCCGCCCCCCCGTGTGGGCGGTGCCAGGCAATAGTGGCACCGCCCGCATGTAGTAGGGCTCAGAAGCACACACCAACCACACGCTATCACTGCCAGGACACCACTTCTTGGCAGTGTGTACTGGGCCTGAGAGACAAATCATGGTTGCAGGTTTGGATGTAATGGCAAGCCATGGTTTGGGTTCAACAGACAACAACAAACCAGGTTGTGTTAGAGACTGGTATGTACACCAGAACCAGACATATTTCAACTAACAATACCACAGCTAGTTATGGTGCGTGAATACTGTTACTTTATCCCAGTGCTTCTCAATTATTTTCTGTCATGCCCCCCCTAGGAAGAAGAAAACATTTTGCACCCCTCCATGCAACTGTAAATAGTATCATTTGTCTATAAAATTGTTATAAGTACACCTCTACATAACAGAGCCTCGCGCCCCCCCCTTTACGGAGCCTCACGCTCCCCCTGGGGGGCCCGCCCCACTATTTGAGAAAGGCTGCAGTTTATCCTATGACACTTCCTGGCCCCTTTTTTCCCTAGCTCATCTAACTCATTAAGTGGCACAAACATTTGGTGTGTACTAAATCTATATCTTGCCTCTTCCTGGCCATTGGTCTTATCCTTGACTTCTGAAGCATTTCTAGTTTTTTAAGAGTTGCTCCATTTTACTACTATATATCTTGGCATTTTGCTAGTTTTGAATCCTGTTCTGATAACTCTTACAGACTAAAAAACCTTGATGGTTCATGATTCTCCAACATAGTTACTTCACAAGCCACAGAGCTAAATATTTCATGATCCTGCCTCATGCTCCTCTTTCTCTGCAACATTTTTTTCAAGGTTAAAATGCAACATCTCAAGAAAAATAACCCAACTCCACCATCATGCAATTTCCAGTGGAAAAATATAGATTGCCAGGACATATTCTGGAATGGTGGTGGATTAAAATGACTGTCAGTCATTTTAAATCTTTAATTTACAGCTCCAATTCTAGAGTCTGAAGTTGTTTTTTGTAATTCCAGTTCTAGTTATATTTCTATTAGAAGTGCTTCACAAGGAATTGTTTCATGCTACCCTTGCTGTGGGGATGGATCCTCCACTGTCCATTTTCCACATTAAAATGTCCCAGTGGTCCACATTTTCCACACTAAAGTGTCCCAAAGAGAATTGAGCTTCTTGGGCTCTCCAGATGTTGTGGATGACATTTGCAATAATTCCTTATCACAGACTGTACTAACCAATGGTACTTGGTCCAATATAAGCACATTCTAAGATCCAGTATTAGCATATTCTAAGCACAAAGGTGGCCAGAACTCATCCTTCCAATGTAGCAAGTTGAAACAAGGCTTGAAATAACATGAACCCTGTGAGATGACTACTCTCATACAGTGCATGTGCTTTGTGGGTGACTCGTGGTCCTCACTTTCAGCAGCCAAAGGACCACATTATTATATGTTTGTTACATTTCAAAAGTGTTTTTAAGTTGTAGGAATCTCAGTATTTCAGAGCAGAATGCTCCTACCATCATTTCTTAACATTCTCCAGCTGCATCTTGTAACATTCGTGTGTAGAGAGCTAAACATGCAGGCTTGAAGGACTTGTATGTATGTCAATCTGTTTCTGATTAAAATTCTGTCTGGTTCGTAGCAAGTTTAGCTGCAAAAATAGCTTTACTGTTATGATGTGCAATCAAGACATGTAGTTGGGATAGGACTATTATGTGAAAAAAGGGGAGTTATCACAATTCCAAACATGCTTATTGTGATGTTTTACAATTATGTTAAAATAGAAGTGAGCTCGGTGCTTTGATAAATTCCATTGTTGCTTCTGGTACTGAGCAAGTTGTCCATTTGAGCTCTTAGCCAAGGAAACAAGGTAAAAGACCTGTTCAATTGGAAGTTGTAGCTGAAAAGAACAATGCTTTCATCCTCTCGCTGTAAACTTGTCAAAATGCTAGTATTTACACTAGATGTGAAACTTTGTATTTTTTTTCTTGTGGGGATACCAGCAAGGATGGCTTGATATAGAACATGAGATGGAGGTCTTTAGCATTAGGTTCCAGTGGATCCAAACTCAAAACTCCAAACTCAAACAAACATAAGAAGAGCCCTGCTAGATCTGACTGAAGAGCCATTTAGGCCAGGATTTGAAAACCACTGCTTTTCAAATAACTTTTTCTCATGTTATAATAGCATGGAAACTGTGACAGCTTCCTATGTTCTTTGATTAGTATGAGAAGCCTCCTGGGCTATGCAATAATAGTTTGATAGGACCCCTTCCAGTACCAATCTGGTTCAATTTAGGCTGCATTCGCACTGCAGAAATAATCCAGGTTGACAACACTTTAACTGTCAGGGCTCAGTGCTATGGATTTCTGGTTGTAGTTTTATGAGACAATTGTAGTTTTATGAGACATTTAGCCTTCTCTGTTAGACGGCTCTGGTGCCACAACAAACTACAAATCCCAGGATTCCATAGGATGGTGCTATGACAGTTAAAGTGGTGTCATCCTCAATTATTTCTGCAGTGCAGATGCAGCCTTAGTTCCACTAAGAAAGCAATATTTTCCACATCTTGTGTTTCCAGAAAATTGTGCGAAAAGGCCAGGAAGGAGAACACCAGCAGAAGGTCTGAATTCAGCCTGTGAAAGGTCTGTCTCCCTTGCCCTACCAAAGCTCTAGCCTCTAGTGTGACTCTGTGTGTGTGTGTGTGTGTGTGTGTGTGTGTGTGTGTGTGTGTGTAAGAGAGAGCAAGAGAAAGCAGTGTCCTCCTTATCACCAATCCCTGATTGGAGATAAGAGCACTGTTGGTGGGAAACCACTGGCTCTCATACCACCCTACATGATGTGAGAGGAGGTGTTCCATTCTCTGTTCTGTATATCTAGAATAACTTCACCTCATTTGGTTATTTTGGGGAGTACCAGTCCTGCCAAAGTCCCAAGACGTTTATCACATGAGTCCTGTTCTCACTGCAATCACACTAGTAAGGGAAACCACATAATACTGTTTTAAAGTATTCCCTCTTACACATCCATGCAGAAATGAGGCCTCATGCTCTCTTCTGCATGATTCCGCAGTCCTCTCTGCCCTATGCCCTACCAAGTGTGCCTTTCAGGGGTTTTTGGAGGGGGTAATTTTTTTAACATAGTTCTGGAAGTATGGTAATATGATTTTTAAAAATAAAGTAAAATAAGAGTTTTTTTTTTTAAAAAAAGAGGGGGGGAATGTGCCTGGGAATGTAGAGGGGAGAGGGGAAAGGAGGAAACACTCACACCGTGTGGCGGCCCAATCTTAGAACTGTGATGTGGAGAATGTATCACACCTGGGGACTAATGGGACAGTGACATGTTTTCAGGTTTATTGACAGGTTTTCCTTTCAATGACAAGATGCAGTGTAATCATACTTGGATGGGAAGGAAGCAACAAGATGGAGACAGCATCATGCAGGAAGAAACCAAAGGTGCTATTTTTAAACTTTAGAAGTAGTTGAAAAGCTATGTGTGATTAAGCCCTTAGGTAAAAACTATTCATGAAGTAACCAACATAAATTGATACAAAATTTAGGGCACTGTAATTGGGTCACTAAAATGTCACAACCATGGAAATCTTTTGAGTTCTCCAGACTTCTTTAGACTTCGATGGCACAAAAATGGGAAAATTGTGGAAGAAGCAAAGCATCCAACCATCTGGCCAGATGTTGTGGCCATTGTTTCTGCATGTGGACTGACTAGTAAGATAGAGTGTACAGATTTAATGAAGGCAAATGACTGCCTGTCAGAGAGTAAACTAAGTCTGATTCAGCTTAAAGTAGCAAGAAAACATTCAAGCCACATGTGGTGTATGGGGAGCATTCCCCCCCCCTTCATTTTAGATTGTCCCTCGAAAAAACTTGCCAGACTAAAATAGAATCCATTCCTAGCATGTGTATGAACAGATTACGTTATTAAAGTTTGATGGCTTAACTCCAGCTTGAAAGGTCACTCAGCACTGCATGCATGTCTGCTTTGTGTCTCATACTGTCCCAGGGAGGGGGAAAAATACCTTGCTTCTGAACTTACTTGTCCCTTATGATCTTCTTACTGAAGTTTAGAGAATGCTCTGGAGTATACTCAGCAAAGCCTATGGTAGTTGCTTGCAACTGTCATTGTTTTTGAAATTAAACAGAGGGGATTGAAATGTTCTCTGGTTTCTTGTGTTTAGGTCTTAGCACATATTGGAAAGATGGTTAGTGTCATCTTGTAGTGAACCACCTTTGCTGGCTGACAGAGGATTCAGCTTATGCCAGGACAGGCCCAGGTTGGAAATGGCTTGCAACCAAGAACAAAATGGCACCTTCTTCATTCCACGGACAGAGGTGGATTGGAGTGTCATCCAAATCGTACTGCAACAGTAGAAGCCGGACAATATTTCCCACAAAACCTGTGGGCAGGAAGAGAATTTGAGATTCCCTCCAAAAGAGGAAAATGGCCAGAGGTCTCAGGAGGAATGGCTGTGGGATGGCTGAGACTGTCACCATCACCTGTTCCTTGAGAAGATTACCTCCTTCTGCCTAATGGTAGTCTCATCTCAAATTACAGCACACTCCTTTGAAAGAACAGCTGAAGGAAAAATGACATGGTGAAAGAGATTGTCTGAAAGATTGTTATTGTTGTTGTTATTGTATGCCCTTCATGTTGTTTCCAACTTATGGTGACCCTAAGGCGACCCTTTCATGAGGTTTCTTTGGAAAGTTCCTTCAGAGGTTTTTTTTGCCATTGCCCTCTTCTGAGGCTGAGAGAGTGTGACTTGCCAAAGGTCACCCAGTGGGTTTCTAGTGAGACTTCTTTATTATAAATCAGGAGCTTATAGTGAAAGTGCTAAAGTGCTTTAGCAAATATTACACTAGTTAAACATCAGGATCATTTTGTTTTGGTGTAAACATGCCTCTTTCCTCTCACTTGGTCTCTGTTGTCCTGGAAATAATAGCTGTGTTTACTGAAGGTGCCATCTTAGTTAGTTCCAGGCTAATACAAACAGAGAGCCAACTAGAGATATGTTTCATTTTTGAAAACATTGAGTGAATCTAAACTGAATGGCAAATGACACATCCTTGATAATGCTGGGAGTTCCCAGAAAATACTTTGTGTTGAACAAAACATCTTGTGGGTCTCCAAAATAAAATCAGTTTGTACAGGGGGAAAAACCCAGGACTTTATTTTTTTTCTTATTCAGAGGAGCTCTGACACACACACAGAGGCTGCATCTGCACTGCAGAAATAATGCAATTTGATCATACTTTAACATGACTCACTGCTATGGAATCCTTGTAGTTTGTTGTGGCACCAGACATCTCAGACAGAGAAGGCTAAATGTCTCACAAAATTACAAATTCTACCTTTCTATACCATTGAGCCATGGAAGTTTAAGCTGTGTCAAACTGCATTATTTCTGCAGTGCAGATTAGACCACACACACACACATGAATTCAGCCTTCTAACAGAGGAATGCAGAATGCTACCCTAACAGAAGTGCAATCATATCCTCAGACAGATGGTTAACTTGAAAAATATGTATGATGTCCATACATGAGTCGTTTTTGAAAGATGACAGGAGGAGAACGTTGTCTTAAATGCTAACTGCAAATCTTACACATTGGCAGTAAGTTTTGTTATGGTTATTGACTGTGTGATATGCTAGACCACTCATTCATAGTGATGGATGGTGGCCATCTGAGAATTTGTAAATTTTCAGTTTTGGCCTTCCCTTAAGGTTAACTGTTACAGATTCTGCTGGATAGACAGTAAGGGCCGAATGGGACTGTCATTCTCATCGGAGTATTTCTCATAAGGCTGTTTGGCTCACAGCCTGCAATCCTCTACTAGGCATAATGATATTCTTCATTCCTCAGAGCTTGCACTTTCCATCTGGATATTTTGATCATTTCAACAGTTGCTAAAGATTCCCTTCAAGTTATACAAGTGTGAAACTTCTAAGTTTTTTTTTTTGTCAATAAAATGTTTATATCTTGGCCAAAAATAAATACAGTATGTTGGTTTCTCATGAAGCTGGTTCTCGAGTTATGACTTGAAAATTATTGGTAAGAATGAATCATTGGCTTGGACCTTGACTTTTTGTGAGTGAAACACAATTTGCAGGATGTTCTCACTGGCAGAGTGGAGGCTTTTCACAAAGAGAGGACATTATGTTTACACATCTATTAAGCTATAGAAATACAGCTACATCTTTGTGGTATAGACTGGACTTATCCCTGCTACCCCAGCCAGTTTCTTGTTGCTTGGTCTAGCTTCAACCCTCTAAAATTTCAGAGATGAAAACTGGGACATGTGTGGCCAAGCAACCTCAGAATGCGGTCAAGATAGCAAAAGTTATTCATGAGGAAGAATAGACAGTCTAGGAGATGCTGCAGTAATTTTCTTTTGCTCGGGTCTACAGGGAAGGGTGCCCCTTCTCTGTCTGCCTCCTCATGATTTAACTGAGTGCTAAATTGAGCTGCATTTTCAGCAAGTGAAGTCAAATGAGGGCAAAGAGGGAAAGTGGGAGGAGGAGAAAGAAACTGGTACATTTCAAAAGCAATTTAATACCAGGATGGCAACAGATTAATAATAATAATAATAATAATAATAATAATAATAATAATAACAACAACAATAATGGGGTGGCAAATGAGAGCCTGTTTGGCGTAGTGATTTGAGTTTTGGACTATGACTCTGGAGACCAGGATTCAGTTCCCAGTTCAGTCATGGAAACCCAATGGGTGACATTGGACAAGTCACATGCTCTCAGCCTCAGGAGAAGGCAATGGCACACCTCCTCTGAACAACTCTTGCCAAGAAAACCTCATGATAGGTTTGCCATACAGTTGCTGCAAGTCAGAAACCACTTGAAGGCACACAACAACATGGGATTCTTCCTGCCAGATCTGAACAGTTGGAGGGATGTAGCCCGTTTGTAGTACAATTTTACGAAGATCAGACAGCAAGCAGGTAAATGGAAAGCAGTAGGTTTCCCAGACTAGGTCCCCTTTCTCTAGTCCTCTGCATGGGGTGGGGTGGGTGAGAATACTGATTTGAGAAAGGTGTGTATGTGTATGTGCATATATTCATTTTTAAACTCTGTTTTTTAAATTTGAACAGCATGCTCTACGATAGTGTGGTTGATGCTTAAAATATGATGCTTATGACAACATCAGGGGCAATCTCATGTAACATAACCAGAGCCTTCGCTCTTGGACATCACAAGGGCTTGCTCCCTAGATTTCAGGTGTTAACCCTAGCATCTCAGATCCTAGGAGAGTCCTCCTGACCTGGCAGCTCTATCACTCGGGCAGCTAGGAGATACATAGCCACTGAGGACACAGGATGAGAAGCAGCAAAAATCCCCCTAGCTACAATGAACAGAGATTTTAAGAGACCAAGTGAGGAAAAAGAAAGTGTGCAAGAGAAGGCTGCAAACAAAGTGTGCTTCCCCCCCAATTTTTTTTTTGGGGGGGGGGGGGGCTTTAGCACAACCTAGTGATTGATCTTCTGCTGTAAACTTCTAGTGGTGTTAGAAGTTCACTTACTTGTACCACTTTGTATGTGAGTCCATCTCACTATATCTAGAAATTAGAAGTAACACAGCCATGTGGGTGAGGGAGAAACAATGCACTCCAAAATGCCTTTGAGTGGTGTGTTTCTTTATCCAGTCAATTTAAAAAGTGCCATAAAATGGTGAAGCCCTGTGCAGGAGAAGATTGGGAAAAAAGGGGAAGAAAGGGGCAGGTAGGCCTCATCACTCTCCTCAAATAGGAGAAAATGAGTAATTGACTCTGTGTAAGGAGTCTGGGATATCTTAACACTAGGGGAGTTCGGCACACAGAGGACTAGGTGAATGCAAATCCTAGATATGGACATCCATGAGTTTGGAAGCAAGCTTGTGGCTTCTGAATCTGTACTACTGCAGCTCAGATGGGTCTGGGAGCTTGGCAGCAAATACGTCTTCCATGAGGAGCCCTGATGGTGCAGCGCCTGTACTGAGCCACTCATTCACAAACTGCAAGGTTGTGAGTTCAATACCAGCCAAGGGCTCAGGCTTGACTTAGGCTTGCATCCTTCTGAGGTTTCTAAAATAAGTACACAGCTTGTTGGGGCAATTAGCTTACACACATTCTAAACCTCTTAGAGACTGCTTAGGTGCACTAATAAACGATATAGAAATGTACTTGCTATTGCTATTTGTATTCTCTAAACTAGAGGCTACCCGGGGATCATGAATACGAAACAGTCATGAGTGTGTATTTGCAATTGCTCAACAAGATTCTGGCCCTTCTTTTTTTAATTCTTTAAACATATAGGTCAGTTTTTAAAGGCAACAGATAAATTCATCAAGCTTGATTGGCATCAGTGATTTGTGGAAGAGCTGACAATATATGAGTTTAGTCAAATGTTAAGTAGAAATTATTCAAAATATTTGACCAGTCAACAAACTGGCATGTGAACACTAAATAAAACCCACTTTTTAAAAGCCAAATCACTAAGTCCCCCAAACAAGGGCCTGAAGCAGATGGGCCAAATAAAATGGCTTCTGGCCACTTTGGGGGCATGGTGTTTATACAATGCACACCCCTGAAGTAGCCAGAAGCTGCTCTGAGACCAGCTAATTGCAGCCTGAAGCCATTGGAAAAAGGAGCAGCAAAAAGCCACTTCTACTGATGGCCTGTTTGGGACCAGTGGATTCGGGTATCCAGTTGCCAAGGTCCAGGAGCAATTGGGGTGGAAGGGGCCTCTGGCTGCTTCTTTGCCCATCTGTTTCGCCCCAAGGAAGCATTTTACTGCATTTTACCACGCATTGACTTGATTGTACAGCCTTAAGAATAGTAGCTCCAGGAAATCACAAACAGAACATTCAGCATAATATAGTGTTGCTGGAGTGTTTTCAATGTGTTAAAGCTTATGTGCCACAGAAATCAGCATTTTCAAGCATCACTTCCTGCACATCAATCAAACCAGCTTCAGAAAGGCAAGGTGAAAGGACCAGTTGTGCTCAGTGAGTGTTTCCATAGAGACACTGGAATTAAGCGATAGAAAAGACCTTTAGCATCAGCTGGGCATTCCCATGCAATGCTTTTGCATCATACAGTGCTAACTATGGAATTTCATACTCCAGCCTTTTCCCATTATGATTATGGATGGCCTTGTTTCTCAAAGGAAAGAAGCTACAGCCTTCTTGTCTTCCACGTCCCGAGTTTCCACCAGCTGAATCATGGCTCATGAAGTTAAAAAGTTTGTGCTCAGTTGGAAGATAACAGCATTCAATTTGTTTTGTAGAATTTATAAATCTATCACTTTTCTGTTGTTAAAACAAGGCTTTGCAAATAATACATGCATCTTTAGATTTCTATTAGGTCCTGGTATTTTATCATCAGAACACTTCAAGAACAAGATTCAACAAGCAGACAACCATGATCATTAAAGAGATTTATGTATTTATTCTTGATTATTTCCTATCATACATTCAGGAATGGTCATGCCCTAGCTGGCTACATTAAAGCTGTGCTGTTTTAATTGGTACAAGAACAATGACACCCTGTAAATTAACTTCTAAGAAAAAAAGTGTCCAACTCTCAGCCTGTGGAAAAAGAGAGAGATCTTTCCCAAAACCTGCTCAATGGAAGGCTTAAAAACTCAACAGGTAGAAGGTAGGAGACGTAGGCGATTACTGAACAAAGCGTCCGTCCTAAGGCTATTGCTGCTTTTTAAACACCCAAAACAGCAATGATTCTTATCACATTACCATGCAATTGTGAATTGACAATAGTTGGCAATGCATCTTATTGTTCTACTGTTCTGTACTCATCAACTATCTGAGATTAAGGGCTGGAACAGACCAGCAAGAAGGGATGGCTTGAAGCCGCCCCTGCTGAAGACAGATTGGGGCCACGGGAAACAGACGCCACAGCCCCAATCTGCCTTGAACCTGATCCAAAAAGGAGTGGAAAAGATCTATTCCTTTTTGGGCTGGGAAAGAGGTGTCTTTCCTGGCCCTGCCACAGCCTGATGCCGGCATCAAGACACTCCATTGGCATGTAAATGCTGTGCCAAGACAGCATCTTGAAGCTGCCCACTTTTGGGCAGCCACCTGACTTCTTTGTGGCTTCACGGCAGCTTGGGAGCATGCGCCATATAAATGCTGCGCTCCCAAGCAGTCCTGATGGCGGCTTTAGACTGTCTGTTCTGGCCCTAAGTAATTAAGTAATCTTGCCTTCATTGGGAGTGGGGTGTGTGCAGTAAAAAGACTTTAAATCTCCTTTCTTCTGCTTAAGATAAAATGACTTCCTCCTCATCAGTAAGAAGTCTTGCTTTCATTGGGAATAGGGTGTTTGGAGTGAAACCCCTTTAAATCCCCTTTCTCCTACCTCAGATAAAATTGTTACCTCCTCAGTAGTAAGAAGTCTTGCCTTCATTAGGAATGGGGAGGGGTGTAGTCAAATCGGTTTAAATCCCTTTCTCTCTGAATTATCCCTGAATGACCTATATGGCACATACTTCAATAACTGTTAACTGTAGAATTGATAGCTATTCACGGGATTTTACCATTCATTAAAAGCAATCCCACTATTTAAGAACCTATCTGTCCCTTTCTGTCAAAGGTCTCTATCTGGCAAAGGTCAACTTTATATGCAGGAATATATGTGAAGTGATTATCCAGATTTGGGGATGTCATCTTAAAAGTACCTAGACACAGTGAAAATGTCCCTTCTTTGAAAATAGGACTTCACCATTTTTAAAAAAATCAACAGATTTAGGCTGAATCTAAGCTGTAGAAATATTCCATTTTGACACCACTTTAACTACCGTGGCTGAATGCTATGGAATCTGGGACTTGTAGTTTGTTGTGGTACCAGAGGTCTCTGACAGAGAAGGCTAAATGTCTCCCCAAACTACAATCCCCAGAATTCCATAGCCTTGAGCCAGGGCAGTTAAAGTGGCATCAAACCAGATTATTTCTGCAGTGTGGAGGCAGCCATATTTACTTTTTAAAATAAAAACCTGAATGTTGGTACTAAATGTTGATCTGTGATACCTTCCTCTCTCTGCCTTGTCATTGCCTCAGTACTGACAAGGCAGAAGATGAGCAGTGTTGTCAGTTTCCAGGGAATTCCCCGGAATCTGGGGAATTTAATTAATTTCTTGCCTGGGATTTTGACTGAATAATAATAAATATTAGGGATTTTGGTAAAACAGCCCAAGGGATATCTTTGAGGCTTGTTGGCAACACTAAAGATGAGGCGGTCAAATGTGGAGAATGAGCCAGTACTTTAGCCATGAGATTTTCCTCCTCCATGATTTAGCGTAGACTGCTATCTCTTCAAATGTTTGCTAATTATCATTAGCATTTCTATGCAAGAATGTTGACCTTGTAGGCTTGATAGACTTATTACTTGGCCCACTTTTGTTCATTAGTGATTACCATTGGAGTTAGAGTTGCCATAATTCTCTACTAAAAACCGGGACAAAATGTAGGACAAAATTTACACCAAAATATAGGACAATTGTAGGATAAAATTTAGCCCAAAATGTAGGACATTTTAAAAAAATGGAGGACCTTAAATGTCCTACATTTTGGGCTAAATTTTATCCCACAATTGTCCTATATTTTGTGCTAAATTTTGTCCTACATTTTGTCCCAGTTTTAGTTGAGAATTATGGCAACCCTAATTGGAGTAAGATCAGAGAAATAAGAAGGGAGAAGAGAGAAAAGTCATGTCATCTGCAAAGCAAATTCCAAGTAGCTTTGTCCTCTGACATGGCTTTTCTCTTTTATCCTTTCCCATTTCTGTGGTCTGACTCCAATGGCAATCACTGATGAACAAAGGTGGGCCCAGTAATAAGTCTGACAAGCCTACAATGTCAACATTCTTGCATAGAAATGCTAATAATACAAAAAAGTACTGTAAAGTACAAGAATGATGGACATCACAAAGAAAAAAATGTGCCATCATTTTAAAATTTACATCTGGAGATGGGCTGTCATCTAGGTTAGACCTGCATTAAAAATTAGGAAACATTTCTACTGAGTGTGCCTGAGAGAAGGTTTCATTTACATTCTCCCAGTTTAATTGGTCATTGTATTTATGGTTCAAGAGGATCCCCCCCCCCAATGATCAGTTTAGCTTGGAAATTGCTATCCTCCTCTTGAAATGTTTTTCTGTCTCTAGCTCTAGCATAACACATTTAGCTCATCCTGGTAGCTGCTTATTGCCATGCATAACCTAGATATGTTCACAGTTGTTTAGGGTGATGACTGCCTTCATCAGTTGGGCTGGATGCATTTTCCTTCCAGTTGGTTTGTCCGGCCAGGGATATTGTAGTGCTGTATGAAAAGGTTTTCCCTCCCACATTTTGTAATCAATGGGGGCAAATAATGCCTATTGTCTAAATCAGGGATGCAAAATTTTTGCCACCCCAACCTTTTTTGCAACCCCAGCTTCCCACCATCACCAAAATCCCATCATCAAGATTTCGGTAGTGGTAGCAACAGCACATTTGCAGGAATGGAAGACTTCATCCTTTAGCAAATCTATGTTATATATTTTGTATTCTTTTAATAAAACAAATCCTTTATAAATTCTTGAACTTATATTGACCAAATCAGTGGCTCTGCTGGCTGGTGGATTAGAGGAGTTGTACGTTCCATAAAATGAACTTTTCAGAGGTGTTCAGTGAAAAGCAATAGGAATGGGAAAGTATTCTGGAAAAAGTGAAAACAAACTGGAAAGTGGATAAATGAGTTATGCCCTATAAAACCCTATGTGGCTTGGATCCAAACTATCAAAAATATTGCTTGTATGAGCCTACAATTCTAAGATCTTCAGAGGAGGGCTTTCTCTTGGTCCCATCACTAACAAAGGTGCACTTGGTGAGGATGTTGGGACACAGCCTTCTCTGTGGCTGTTCCCAGACCATGGGATTCCTTCCCATGGGATATTCAGTTTGACACTCCTCTGCTGTGTTTTTTTGCTAGGAGATGAATACTTTTTAATTTAGAAAGGATTTCAGCTTTTAACTGACTGTGGCTGGAGGGTTTTTAAATGGGGCACACTGGACTTTTTATTACATTTCAAGTTTGCCTTAAACACGTTTTAAAATTAATTTTTAATATGATTGCCCATTAAATGTTTTTTAAACTCTTGTAAACTCTGTAAGCTGCTTTGGATCTCATATCAGGGGAAAAGGTGAATTATAAATTAATTAAATAAACAAAAATAAAATAAATAACTGTAGCTTTCTTTTTTATGATCTTCTGGTCCTGAGGCTGCTGGACATTAGAACCACACATGCCAGGATTGCACTGTGAAGGGAAAGCCCAATATTTGAGGTACAGCACCATCTTGGACCTTGGCAGGACTGGGAGAACCTCTTTGCAAAGCCAGTCCCTACTGTAAGGCAGGTTATGGATATCAATCATCATCATCGTCATCGTCATCGTCATCATCATCATTATTGTAGGAGTGCAGGAGTTTTTGCTCTGAGCAGAAAATAACTAGGCTAGCTCCAAGTACCTGCACCTTGGTTTTGAAGGGAGGGAAGATTGTTTTTCCTAGCCTTCAGGCAGCAAACTGCTTGGGCTGGCTCCTGAAAGTCTGTTTTCTTCCACAGACTTTCTTTCCTGGCCTAACAACAGATGCACCATCGTACACTATACAGAGTGGAGTGTACAATGAAGAGTAGTCCTTGCTGAAAAAATAATCACTGGTTAGTAAGTATAATAGGCTCATGTCTCTTTAACATTTTAGTTTTAATGACTATTGTTATTGGGAGGTTTTCACCGGTTTATAATTCATTTGTGTTTTCATAGTATGATCCGTTTAATTTTTAGTTGCAAATGACAATGGTAGCTGTTTTTCTAGTTAAGGTGGAAGCTGCTTTATATCCCAGCCATGGAGTATGTGTGGGATAAAAATAAAATAAATACACAAATAGATAAATTCATAGTATATTTTTGGACACACATGTATATATAAAAAGTGAAATGTGAAAAAAAGGATGTAGATATATGCTGTATAAAAGTAATCTTAAAGAACATTAACAGGGCGCAGAGATGCCACAGTGGTAAGACTGTGCAGATTTGCTAGACACTGGAATAACTGCCTTTAACGAAGAATAACAGTTGGAGTAATTATATTTCATTTTTGTTCTTATTTTTGTTAACTGTCACTCTTTAATTTCTCTGTTTATTATTAGCACAGACATAGGGAAAACCAATGGATGTTTTACTATGGACTGTACCATGGGCGCATTACAGACCGCCTGAAAACGGCGGTTTGCTTGCGCTGCCGGTTGCTGCGTCCAGGAACCGCAGCAGTCAAACCGCGCGGTTCCCGGACGCAACAAAAAGAAGCCAGCCGTAAAAAGCGGCTTCTTTTTGCACCCCGGAAGTGGTGCCACAAGTGGCCAATGGCACACTCGTGACGTCACTTCTATCGTGGGAGGTGCGGACGCTATGCATCCACGACGTCAAGATGGTGGCGCCCGTGTAGAACAGGCGCCACCATTTTGTGCATCCCCAGGACATACTAGGCTTAGGGGCGTGCGTAAAGGACGCCCTTTCCTAACCCTAGTACATCCTGGGGACGTACTTTACGCCCGTGCGGAATGGGCCATAGTTACCTCAAATTTGGATTTTATTTCAGTACAGTATTCAATTTGATTTCCTTTCTAAAACTTGGCACCATTTTCATTTATAGAATGCTGAGAAGATTGAAAAGTTTCTTCTTTGACTAATTGGAAGCCATCTTAAGTCTGGAATTTTTTTTGAAGGCTTTAGGAGACAGATGGCTAGACATCCCTAACTAATAACGGTCGCCTGTTCACCGGGCAGGCCGTTTTGCCGATAGGGCGGCAAAGAACTACAAGCCCCAGAGTGTTCTGGGGCTTGCCCCGGCTCCCTATTGGTGCGCGGGGCGGAAGGGGCGGCCCTTCTGCCCCGCAACGCTCTGGGAGCCGGGCTCTGTGGTTGGAGCTCCCGGTCCTCCAGGGCAGCCCATTGGCTGGTCTGCCTTGGAGGAGGAGCTCCGTTCTACACATTGGAGGGGCGGGGCTTAGGCGTATATAAGGCCGCGTTGTTGGCCCCGTCCCTCAGTTGGCGCTTGGCTCTGCACGGTGCAGAGCCAAGGGAGGAAGACCGGGAAACTTCCTCCCAGGTCTGGCCTCCCTTCCTTTGGAGCCGGCTGGGGCCGGGGTAAGTGGGGCGGTGCGGTAGTGGGCGGTTGGTCCTCCCCTCATCCCTGTTCCACTGGGGCGAATCGCCCCGGTCCACGGCTCCTCCGCCAACGGACCCGCGGGGGTCCACGCGGCCCTGATTGGGACCTTGCTGGAGGGCGCGGCGGCCATTTTGTCTCCACTTTAGGAGACTTGTTTCCCTGAGTGGGAAACTTTGGCGTGCCCGCCATTTTGTTTTGGCGGGAAGCCGCCATTTTGTGGGGCAATTTTGCTACCTATAGTAGGACAGTTCCTATGCAAGTATTAGCCTCCTAGTGAAGTTTTTTTTATAGATCTAGGGCTCCTGTTCATGGAATTTTATATTTGCCCATTTGATTGGCCGGCCTTTTGCTGATACTGTTTGTTGGGGGTTTGCCTTTTCAAGTTTGTTTTCATTATGCCTCCCAAGAAGTCCAAGAGGTGTGGGGGCCAGAGCTCTCGAGCTGCACAGCAGCTCAGACTTTCTGTTGCTCCCAGCGAGGTTCCAGGTCCCAGTGACATCTCTTCCAGCTCTGGCAATGGGACAGATGGAAGGCTTCCACCTGCTTCTAGACAATCTGGTAATGCCTTGCCACAGACGGCTGGGGCTTCTGGGCTGACGGGCGACTCTTTGGCTGACCTGTCTGGAGCCATTGCTGAGCTCATCCAGAAAGCTACTACATCCGGTCATCCCGGTTTTTCATCATCTACTGCACCCAAGCCTCGAGCGTCCGAACAACAACTCTCCAGATTGTCGGTTCCAGTATCGACATCTTCTGGTGGTCAAGGCTCCAGTTCTTCAGCTCCTTCATCTCGTCATCGCAACCGGTGGGTGTCAAGTTCTTCCAACTCAACAAGCTCGAGTTCGTCTTCGACTTCATCGGCTGAGCGTCGGAAGGAAAAGAAAAGAAAGCGCAAGGCCAAGAGAAGACGTCGCAGAACGCGCCACAAGGGAGTTCTTCAGCCTGCCATGGGAGGTCGAGATCTTTGTGGGGTGCCTGTTGGGAGGGATGGTTTTTGGGTAGAGCATGCCTTGGTTCCAGGTTTGCCTTTGTGGGCCATCAAGAAGAGGGCTTGGCGCCCGGGCCTTCAAGGTGTGTGCATGGATCTGCTTGCGGCGGATTTTCCTGTTTCTTCGCCAGGTGAGCGCCCACCTGGTGCTCATCTATCCAAGAAGGTGTGCAAAAACATCTTAAGGGGTTGCTACGTTGATGTTTTTACCCTTCTCCAACCTAAAGAAGGAGATGCTGTAGCTGTCACTTCGGCTAAGAAGAGTAAGCGTGAGCCAAAGGTGGTTCCGGTGGAGCCCACCTTTTCCAATTGGTTGGAAGGCTTTGCTATCTTCAGGGCTGTGGTTTCCATGGCCTTCCCCGAACGTGCTTGGCATTTGGACAGCCATTGTTTAAATATTCTGCGGGCGAGGGACTTTGCGGGAGATACAGCTGCCATTGCTTACGATGCGGCATTTCGACAACATGCATCCCAGAATTCTAGGGAGAGTTGGGATTTGCTCCATCACGAAATTTGGTTGCTGGAGGTTGGCACACCTGCTTCCCTCAAAGGCCAACAGAAGGGACTGGTCAAGAAGGACTCAAATTTCTTACCATGTTGGGACTATAATGCTGGACGTTGTACTCATATCCATTGTAATTTTGAGCATTGTTGTACTGGCTGTAGAGGGTCACATCCTAGATCTTCCTGTTTTCGTCCGGCTCAAGCAGATCAGACTTTTCGCGGAGGGCGCACTGCTCCTGCTTCCACAGGCAAGCGTGCTGGTGAGGGGGGCCTAGATGCTGGCTCTTCGGGGCCATAATTAACAAGATTCTCCCTGCCTTTAGATAACTAAATCGGCATTTGCCTGATTCCTGGTGCTCCTTTATCTGGGGCTAGCAGCATTCCCTAACTTTCCAGCTGCTTCTGCTTGGCTTCAGTTTAGTTGTGCCTTTATTTTGCCTTTTATAGTTTTTTTGGGGAGGTTTGTTGTTTAATTATGGTTATGTGCGGAGTTCCTGTACACCTTTATACCTGGCATTAGCATGCTTTTACATTTTCCTTGTTATTTCGTGAATCTGCATTGCTGCCTTGTCTGGCTTAAGAATCACAGGTGTGGTTTGTGCTTTTGTTTGGTTTTACATTATGTATTTGCTCCAAAAATCTTTGGTCAATTTAGATGACATTTCTTTCATTTATAGGCTGAGGTTCCAGTGACCCTGGTGTTCCTTTCGAAGATAAAAGGGGCGATGGGATGGTTTGAGCTCATGCTTCTGCCAATGTTGTCAGACGCTCTATATGTTTTATATGCCATGCGTTTACTACCCCCCCCCTTTTTCCTGTTGTTCTTGCATCAATTATTAATCTGTTTGTACATCCAGTGGTCTTCTTTGGAGTCTCTTGTGGGGGAGAGCTGGTGGTTGGGTCCAAGAGCGATGTGTCAGGGTGGGCTGGGGTGCCTCTGGCATTTGCTCATGTAACATGGTGTTTACTTTACCTTAAGCGGTCCAAGTGCAACCTACGGTGTGGGTCTGGCAGTATTGCTAATTTGCTTTGTGGTTCGTATGTCTAGGCTGCTCAGGCTTTTCCAATTTTGTAAGCCACGGCCTGGGGTTGTTCATTTTGTTTTCATGTTGTATTCACTTCAACAAGATACTATTTGATTGCACTGTTTTATGACTGTTGTTGTTTGGGGCTCCCATCTGTGGAGATTGAGGCCTCAATTTTGCAGTGGTTGAATTTTGTTGCTACCTGTAGGATTGCCTTCGCAGCACATTGCTTTTCGTTGGGAAGATTTGGCCTATGCTGGTTGTTCATCTGCACTTGGACCTGTGCAATGAACGTTAGCATCGCTCTTGGCAGGGTTGGCGGTAGGCCTACGTTGCAGGCCTTTTGTGGCGGCAGCATAGGCCAGGATCTGCACGGTGTGGTACCAGGGATAGGGAGCTCTGGTTTGGGAGTCACAAGGTACCCGGGGGCGAATAGGGCAGGCGTATGGCCATTGCGGGAACCAAACGTGGGAGCGCCTCCTGGTGACTAGGGGCTTAGCGAATATGTGAACGCATGACATGGTTTGCGGTCAATGTTGTGTTCCTTAGCCCCTAGGTCATCCCATGTGCCTGGTGGGTTTCAGGTTTTGGATAATCAGACAACATCGGGTTGTTTGATTTCGCAGATCCTGACCCTCATGCTTTGTGCCAACCCTTACCAATTGCTTGCTAATAAAGTTGTGGCCTTTCTTCCAATATGTTGTTGTGTGGTTATTTGCTGGAGCCTCTGAGGCAATGACTTTTACCCTTTTATTTAATTTGCAGTTGTAAGTGACAGTGGGCTCTTTGGTATCTGTTGGGGTTTGTATACCAGGCCTATTAAAATAAACTGTTTCGGCTTTGCCTTGTTTAGACTGCAATCCTGCACATGTTTACTTCGGAGTAATCACCATTCATCTGAATGAGACTTATTTCTGATGCCACATCCAAAGGATTGTCCTACTTACATGTGTGCTGAAAACCAAAATTTGATTCAGCATAGTTTTCATGCTACAAGACATACATAATTGTTTGATACAGAATGTATTCATTTTTATGATAGCTTGGCAGTGTAACTTGTCCCCCCCTTCCTCCCAAAAGGCTAATCATACAAGTATGCTGTAGACTCTATTTCAGAGGAAGGAATAGGTAAAACCACCTCTGAGTATTCCCTGCCTAAGAAAATCCTATGAAATTCACAAAGTCACCAGAGGTTGACAGGTGACTTGAATGCACATATCCACAAATGCATTCATACAAAGTTTAAATGCTATGTGCCAAGATAATAGGGTTGATTCAGATACTTACTAATAGGCTGATGTGACCGGGGGACATGTACATCAAATCTGCAGATGACATCAAAGTAGGAGAGGTATCTAATAGCTCAGAAGCCAGAATCAGGATTCAAGATGGCATTTACAGATTGGAGAGCTGGGCTTTAACAAGGGCTTAAAGACATTTAACAGGGATAAATGTATGGTACTACATTTGGGGTGGGGAAAAAATCTGCTGCTCAAACATGCGATAGAGGACAACCAGACTGACATGAGAAAAGGATGTAGCAATGTGGTAGACCCCAAATGTAGCAGAAATTAGCATCTAGCAACAGCATTTACATTTCTATGCTGCTTCATAGTGGACTCAGCACTTTCTAAGCAGTTTTTAGTCTATAAGCCTGTTGCCCCCAACAAGCTGGATACTCATTTTACTGACCTACAAAAGGATGGAAGGCTAAGTCAACCTCGAGCCCTGGGACTGAACTCAAACGTTGTGGCTGCAGTACCAGCACTTAACCACTACGTCACCAGGACTCAGAAATTAATAGTGTGATATAGCAGCAAAAAAGGCAATGCAATTTTAGGCAATATCAACAGAATTGTAATCTCCAAAGCTATTAGATACCTCTCCTGCTTTTATGTCATCTGCAGATTTGATGTACATGCCCTCTGTCACATCAGCCAGTTAGTGCCACTCTATTCTGCTTTGGTCAGACTTCATATGGAGGTCTAGTTCTGAGAACCACAATTTAAGAAGGATGTTGACAGCTTGGAATGTGTTCAGAGGAGGGTGACCAAGACGATCAAAATAATGTTGTAGCACCTTTGAGACTAACTGAAACAAAGAAAGAAGTTGGTAACATAAGATGCTACTAACTTATTTCTTTCTCTCATATAGGAGATTATGGGACTGTACAGACAGCCCGGAAGGGGCGGCAAATGACGTCAAGATAGATTATTTCTGCAGTGCGGATGCAGCCTTGGTCTTGTTCCTAAAATTAATCATTTCTCAGGCTGGCTCTGCCATTAGGCAGAGTGAGGTAGCTGTCTTATATGATTTTGAGCAGCAGGTATTTATTTACTTCCCTATTATTGTACTTGTACAGTATTTTCAAAGATGGGGAAAGGTACTTTTAGGATTATCTCCTTCTGCCAAAAATAACTTGGCTGTCTCCGATATTAATACATGCCTGTACATGGGTCACTGTGAGGTGTTATTTGCTACCTTGCTTTAGGCAGCAAAACATCTTGGCACAGCCTTGACATGGCTCTTATAAACAATTAAATACACTTAATAGACATTTAATTGCTTGAGAATGCCAAACAAACAAATCATGTCACTTTGCTATGTTTCCCTTGAGTTGTAAGGAGCCATTTAGTGATGGGACTAAGTTAATCTGCATTGTATGACAAAGATTAATCTGTTACAAACATAATGGCTTAAAAAAAAATTAAACATTGCCAACTCACATTTGAAGATGAAGCTAAAACTGGCAAGACGAGAAAGCAGAATCAGGAAAGTTGGAGTAACTTTGGTATTTTTCAGCTATGCAAAACATCTATGTGTGTGTTACAGTGGCATGAAATATTGGTTGAAGCTCAAATAACATGATCTATTAAACGCACAGTGTGCAGCTGTCTTGTTCTTGTTCTTCTTTTTTTAAAAAACACCCTCATAAATAAATCTATTTGGATCAGGACCACATGCTTGGATAATAACTTATTTTCTGAAATTTATAGGGGTTAGAAAAAAATTAATCCACCATTGACACTAAGGCCTGATTCCCACTACCTTTTAAACTGGATCGCAAATTTGTTTGAACTGGTTCAAATGACCCTGGTTCCCACTTGAACCAAATTGCTGAAGCGATTCGGAGGGGGAGGATGCGCTAGACCCATTTAACATGTGTCTTTTTGATGCTTATTTTTTCCATGTCTTTTTGGATAAATCAATTCAGTGCAAGTGTGAACCAGATGCGGATTGGAATCGATTTAAATTTGCCCTTCGACTGGCTGGAGTGGGTCCATATTGAATCGATTCATTCATGAATGTGAACTACAAGTGGGTTATTTTACAGGGAATATGTGCAATCAGGACCAATGTAGTGTGAACCGTGCTCTGCTGTCAAATCAATCCATCGATTCAGATCACAAACCGATTTATTTGTAAGGAGGAATGAGGCCTAACTATTGCAGCAAGAGTGTTAATAGTGTGGTGCTCCAGATGTGGTTGCACTCCAGCTCCCATCAGCTTGAGCTGGTGGTGAGGAATGCTACATCCAAGTAACATCTAGAGGACTACATTTTGCTCCTCCTTGCATTTTATTTGTGAGCCGCCTTGGGTCCCCTTCTGGAAGAAAGATGGCATAAATATTAAATAAATAAATAAATAAATAAATGAAAAATGGGAGGATCAGAACAGGACTGGACATAACCAAGTTCAAATCCACACTCAGTTATGAAATTCATTGAGGCTGCTGCCACACTGCAGAATTAATTCTGTTTGATGCTGCTATAACTGCCATGGCTGCATCCTGTGCAATCCTAGAATTTGTAATTTCTTGTGGCACCAGAGCTCTCTGAAAGAGAAGGCTAAATATTTAACAAAACTGCAAATCCCAGAATTCGATAGCACTGAGCCATGAAGGTTAAAGCAGTGTCAAACTGGATTAATTCTGCAATGTAGAAGCTGTCAGAGTGCCTAACTTGCCTCATAGGATTGCTGTTGGGATAAAATGAGTGTGAGGGGAGAATCATGTACCCAGCCATGTACATAACTTTAAGCTATTTAGAGGGAGGATAAGAAAAAGGTAACAAAGAAAATCCTTAAAGAAACTTAAGAGGTCTTGTGGTTTAACATGAAGATGGAAGTGGATGCATGTTGCTATTTCTTTATAATTACTTCCCCCTCTATCCACTTCAGAAATCTGGAGAAAAGAATTGTTCCTTCCCTGATGTGCTTTAAAGATTTTAATGGATTTGAATGTTGCCGTTGCATTTGAATTGCTGTGTGAAGTCTTTCTGCACCAGTGATAACCCTTGAATTTACTCTGTTTTATTATATTCATCTGTTTGTTTTTAGTGAAGAAAATAAGACCCCATGGTCTAAATGGAACTAGTCAGATTTTAAAATGGTGGGTGGGTAGGAAAGGAGAACAAGGCAGAGGGGAAATGTATTTAAAAATAACTCGACTTGTTTAATATAAGGGACACTATGATGGGTTATGTGGAATGCAAAATCTTCATGTGAACACCAGTTAAAAAACAGAAGACGAAGGAAGAGGAGAAAAAGTCCATGAGACACTATAATGCAGGGATGGTAAGCATACTATAACCAGAAAGCATTAAAAAAAAACCCAGTGTTATCTCTCCGGGAGGTAGATAGTCTGAAGTGCCAATAAAAACGGTAATTACACTCACAACAGGAAGCTACATAGATGAGTGACAGGAAAACACTCTTGAAGACCCTGTTTGGGAACATTAAAATTGCAGATCTTCATTGTATGTTTTGAGCTTGTGTTCTTACATTTTCTTTCCAATGTAATGCGGTGGAGGAGTAATTATAACCTGCATCAGGATAAATAGGATTACAAAAAGGAGACAGTAACCAAGTGTGGAGATGTCCTTTCTGTAGTTTTTGCGGCTTCTGGTCCATTAAGCTGAGGCCTTAAACCACCACAAATGTGGGGGTTCTCCACTTCCTGAAAGTAATGGTGCACCCAGATACCCAATGCATCATAAAAGTTGCCAGAAATGACTTCCCAGCCTTTTGATGAGCAGCTGAAACTAAACCACAGAGCAGCTTTAATCGCATGATTATGAAACTACAGCAGCTTTGATGTCGATCTGAAAAGAAATGGTCATTTAGAGCGGACATTTAGGGTGCACCCACACTGCTTAAAGAATCTGTTTTGACACCACTTTAACTGCCATGGCTCAATGTTATGGCATTCTGGAAATTGTAGTTTGTTGTGGCACCAGAGCTCTCTGACAGAGAAGGCTAAATGTCACACCAAACTACAAATCTCAGAATTCCATAAAGCAATTAAAGTGGTGTCAAACTGGATTATTTCTGCAGTGCGGATGCAGCCTCAGATGCAAAAAGCAAGCAACTCTCATACTCTCCAGCATGTCACAGATGAAAACCAGGACATGTATGGCCAAGCAACACTAGAGTGTGGTCAAAATGGCAAAAGGTATTGAAAAGGAAGAATAAACAAACTAGAAGAGTCTTCTGCAGTTTGTTTTTGCCTGAGCCTACTGGGAAGGGGAAGATCCTGCCTCCTCTACTTTCCTATTTTCTTCCCTGTGCTGAATTAATTGGGCACAAATGACTTTTACACTTTAAACTCAGTTTGTAGCAATGGAAATAGGCTGAAGACAAAGGTGTAATGTGGGAAGAGGAGGGAGAAACAAACATTTTAAATGTAGCTGAAAAAATGGACAATATAGGATCAATTGAGTCTGGTCCTTCTAAATCAGTATGAGCTCTCTATATCCCTGGTAATTAAAAATGCATGAACAACAACAACGACAACTCTTGTATGCTTTCCTTTCACGTTACTCCAAGCTGGCTGCCTAACTCTACTTAATGGAAGGGCCAGCTTAGTTTGCTGAGACCACAAGGAGCAGAGAACACCTCAAGAGGCAGTGTGTTAACTATCCAGATCTCAGAATGGTTTAACCAACCTCTTTGGCAGGCCTTGGAACTATAAACATAACTAATAACCAAAGTAACTTCCCAAGTTCTGGCTTTCACTTGCAGCATGAGCTGAACAGGAAACAGTACAGTATTTGTTTCTGATATCAGTCTTGACTGTAAAAACTAGAAGCATTACCACGTTTTGGAACAACATTATATGGACCCATTTAAAACTGTCTGGGCCTCTTTTTGCTATGAGCTAAGTCAGTGCAATGTGGATGAAGCTGCTGTTAATTGTTTTTAAAGCTATGCAGAGGGAAATGTGAAAGCAGAATTTAGCCAACATATATAAAAGATATAGAAATGCTTGCTGTTGTCAAAGTGGGAGTTCGCAAATATTGTAAGATAAGTGTTTAACATAAAGATACAGTGAAGAAGTAATTTTCTCAACAACATTCCAACTAGAAAATGTCATTGTAATGCACTGTAATGACTGGAGAGGAAGGTGTAATTTGAGACCATGGTTTTTTAAAAATGCTTTTCTGGAATGCATCTATATCCTCTCAGAAGCAGGCAACCCCCCCCCCCAAATCCCACCAGGGACCACTTCAAAGACCATTTCCTCATGGCTAAATTATCATGCATGAGCATTTGGTTGCACATACCGTGTTACATTATGTATGATTTTTGACTGCTCCTAATGTGAATAAACTGCATCGTGTTCCATAAGCGTTTTTCAGCTTTTACCAAGCTGTAAAGCTCTTAGACAGTTTACTTTATAGCACTTTTCTTTGTTGTCATACATTTGAGGGAATTTCATCTCTGTCTATGTGCACATCTCTTTCTGATTAGAAAGTCTGCAGCTGTCATTGCCTGTCCTTTGATTAACTCTGTGTAGTTTGACTAAAGATGGTCTGGAGACAGCTGATCCATTACCTAGGTTTCCACCTAGGCAATGAATGGAGCTGGCCCTGCTCAGGGAGTGTAAATGTTCTCCTGCTAAAGACAATATGAATGGGCACACCATCAGAGATGAAGACACTGCTACTGGGATTGCAGCTAATACTACTACCACTAACACAATTATTTTTGTTGTTTATACCATGGAAAGCAAAAAGAATAAATAAATAGGCCCTAGAACAGACCAAGCCTGAAATTTCCCTGGGGGCAAAGATGACTAAACTAAAACTGTCATACTTTGGCTACATCATGAGAAGGCATATTCGAAAACACAATGGGCTGACCGCCCCAAAGGGGTGGTCTGCAGCCTCCCCTGTACTGGCTAGATTGGAGCAATGGCAACCTCATACCGTGGCCCTGATTTGGCCTCTGGAGAGCACAAAATAAGCCGCAAAAAGCAGCTCCTTTTTGTGCTCTCGGGGCACCATAGCTGTGGCGGCATGGCTTTATGACGGTCCTTTGGTGCTGCATCATGTAGCTGCAGTGCAAGAGTCGCACCATGATACCGTGTGCCGTGTAGACTAGCGCATGCCAAAATGGCATCCTAGGGCCAGAGTTAGGGCGTCCAATTGAGGATGCTACGCCCTAACTCTGCCCACAGGCCAGCACAAAGTATAGGCCTAATGCTGTATAGGCCTAATGCTAGGAAAGGTAGCAGGAAGTAGAAAGAGAGGGAGACTGCATACTAAATGAATGGACTCAATTAAGGAGGTCATGGGTATGATTCTGCAAGAACTTAGAAGAATAATGGAGGATAGAGAAACTTGAAGATATCTCATCTACAGTGTCACCATGAACTGAGATCGACTTGAAGGTGGTTAACAACAACAACAACCATGCAAGTGACTCAAATGAGCTTTTTGGGTATAACTACTTGTTTCTTGAGTCAGTGGGGTGTAGTGGTTTGAACATTGGACGACAACTTTGGAGACAACAGAGTTTGAATCCTGGCTTGGCCATGGAAACCCATGGAATGACCCTGGGCAAGTCACACTCTCTCAGTATCAAAGGGTGGCAATGATAAACCCCCTCTGAAAAAAAATGGTCAAGAAAACCTCATGCTTTTTGCATATAATTGGGAAAGGGAACTAAATGTTCTTTCTAAAAGGGTGGGGGAAGTAAGCTGTTCTTCCTGGGCAACATGGTTTCCTGTCTGTCTGTCTGTCTGTCTTCTCTCCTCTCCTCTCCGTGTTGGATCTAGACTATGACTGGGAATCATTCAGAGTTGCTGCCACACTGCAAAATGAATGAAGTACGACACCACTTTAACTTCCAAGGCTTCATCCTATGGAATGCTGGGATTTGTAGTTTGTTGTGGCACCAAAGCTGTCTGACAGAAAAGACTAAATATCTCACAAAACTACAAATCCCAGGATTCCATATCCTTGAACCATGGCAGTTAAAGCAGTGTCAAGCTGTCTTAATTCTGCAGTATAGATGTAGCCCAGATTTGCTGAAATGCATCCCACAGCATTCCTCACCATTGGTCATATTGGCTGGTGCTGCTGGAACCTGAAGTGCAACAACATCTGCAGGACTACATGATTTCCACCTTTTATCTAGTCTTTGGTGCGTTACAGACCGCCCAAGACGAGTGGTCTGCCACTGCCGCCATTTGCAGTGTGGAGGAGCCCCAGCGTACAAACCGCGTGGCTCCTCCGTGCTGCAAAAAGAAGCCCCAAAATGGCACTTCTCTTTGCAGTGTGGTTATGATGCCGCGAGGCGCCAATGGCTCACTCGCGGCATCATTTGTGCCATGCGACATGCGAACGCAATGCGTCCACTAAATCAAGATGGCGGCTCCCTTGTGGACGGGCGCTGCCGTTTTGTACGGACTCGGTCCATACTAGGGTTGAGGGGTGTCCGAAAGTGATGCCCCTTCCTAACCCTAATATGCCCCTTTGGCGCATCTGTAACGCACCATAGAGTCCATTTGCACTGCACAATTATAGCCCAAACATTTCCCTTTCACTGCCATGGCTCCATCCTATGGAATCCTGGGTCTGGTAGTCTGGAAAAACACTAGAGATGCTCCCTGACCAAGAATTATAAACACCCCTCCTACACTACAAATCTCAGGATTCCACAGAAAGAAACCATGGCAACTAAAGTGGAATTATTGCTATAATTGCATAGTGTTGAATGAGCCCATAACTAGCTTGTCACTATACAGCTGGGTCTACTATAAGTATGTCTCAGGTGCAGTACACACTGCCAGGAAGCAATGTCCTAGTGGTGATAGTAGGGCTTGGGAGCACACACCAACCGCACGCTCCCAAGCCCTATGACGTGCAGGTGGCGCCATTATTGAGCGGCACCACCCACGGGGGGGGGGTCCTGTAGATTACGTGGGCATCTGAGCACCCACACATCTCTTACAGGAAGCGGTGTCATAGGAGTGAGTTGAAGCCCTTACAACATCGCAAAAAAGAAGCAGTTCTAGATGGCTTCTTTTTTTGCTGTGCAGCTTTGCTTCGCGGTTTGGTTGCTGTGGCAATGCTGTGCAGCAAAGAGGGCCGGCTTTTCAATGTCAGCCCTGGTGGTGCAGTGGTTAAATGCCTGTACTGCAGCCACTCACCCACAAACCATAAGGTTGCGAGTTCAATATCAGCAAAAAAGCTCAAGCTCGACTCAGGCTTGCATCCTTCCAAGGTCGCTAAAATGAGTACCCAGATTGGTGGGGGCAATTAGCTTACACTTTGTAAACCGCCTGGGGGTGCTTAAGTGCACTGGTAAGCGGTGTAGAAACGTACTTGCTATTGCTATTGCAGTGTGTACTGGCCCTTTGGGTCCTTTCATACTATACAGTGATAGCACTATGATTCCACTTTAACTGCTATGGGAGCAGCCTATAAAATCCTGGGGTCTGTAGTTTGGTCAGAGGCACTGGAGTAGCTCTCTGGCTGATACTTCTAATGCTTCTCCCTAAACTGGAACCCCTGGGATTCCGTAAGGTGGAGCCATGGTTGTTAAACTGGAGTCATTTTGTTATAATTGTGTAATTATCCAAACTACTGCCTTCATCAGGCATCATAATCTTGCATTTCCAATACTGTCGGGAAGGATGCATTCAGGTCTTGCATTTTTAGGGAATCAGATATTTATATTGCTTGCATTATTCAGACTTGAAATATAAATATCTTCAACCCAGACCTATGATATTATTGTCAATGATGTGTGTCAGTGTTAACCCTGTTTTTTGGAATGTTTAAATAGTTCTTGGTAATATATATACATCCAATTTTTCTGTTCAGTTGTGATTCCTAAGATCCAAAATTGAGTTGAATACATTTTTTTTTCATGGAAGAGTAATATTTGCTGAAGACCCTGCAATGGAATGACAACAGATTCCTAACATTCAAGGTTCACACCACCGCACCCCCCTCTTGTGACGTCTTGATTAGCACAAGAATGTAAAAGGTGTATGTGTGTCACCTTGTTTTATATTTTACTGATTATATGGTATGATTTTTTAAAATTTTGATTTTTTATGACAGTCACCCAACTTATGAACAGAAGACTAGGATTTGAATTTTTTAAAACCCAGTTAAATTATGTAACTAGTGGGTTGGGAAGTAAATGTATTTACACCATGGAAACCATGGAAGAAAGAACATTCCCAATCCAACATAGCAATATGGGAATTATTCAGAAACTTGATATTGGATAGAGTCAATTGAAATCATCTTCCCTTATTGACAGAGCACTCCTTAGTTGAACCATGATAGTTTTCTCAGGTTTCTCTGCACTAAAGCCTTAGTAAATGGCCTTAGTAAATGATAATCAGTTTTTACTAAATGGCAAAGAGTTAGTTTAGCTAACCAGAATATAACCCAGTACATACTTTGGTGGCACCAAAGTGTGATAATTAAATAAGGCTGATCCTTGAGCTCCTTGTTTGGGAATTAGTTCTGTTGAATACACTGGGTTTTGCTTTTGAGCAAACATGTACAGAATTGAATTGTAAGGAAGTTTACAATTTAAGCAATACTGTTATCTCCCGGCAGTTTGGGGGTTTAAAATATAATCCTATTGTAGAGTACATATTGTTTCCATTTTGCTGGATTAAATAATTGATAGTTTAAGCAATAGTTTTGACTCTTGCAGGTGGCTACAATCTGTCTAGAATGTCTTACTTATCCAGAACAAGATGTATCATATAAATTAAGTGCATCATATGAAACACTAACAGATCAACAGGATCTGGAAATAGCTTCAGCTGGTGGCAATTGGCTTTTGGGGGCCTATTTTTCATTTAACTGTTTTCTGTTCTGCTTTATCACATTGTCTCCTTTCTTTCATATCATTCTAAAGTCTCCTCTGCAGCCAAGATGTTGTCTGAAAGTACTGTATTGGCTTCTCTAACCCCTCATTTCTTCAGCTACTGTAATCTATTGAGAAGATATTGATAGTGACATAAATGTTCATTGTCCTACAAACTTGATATTGAGCAGGACAAAAGTACAATCAATTACCTCATTTAACTCCAAGGACAATAAATCTTGATAGTCACAGAAACAAGAAACATTAACCGAGTCATGTATATAGTACACAATAAAAAATCTTTTTAAATTACATGGGAGACTAATGGCAGTGGATAAAATGATCTAAGTTGCAGTGCTGTACACCAGGCAGGAGCAAAATGTAACCAGCCATTTTGCCTCCTTTTGACCCACTGGAGCTTTTAAGCTTGGGGACACTGGTTTAAAAAACAAAACAAAAATGTTTCTGATCTGCAAAAGTTTACTGGCCCGAAGACAAACATAGACTCCATCCTCCAAGAAATGTTCAACCACACTCTCTAAAGCCTTCTTGTGGTGTGATTAACTACTTTCAGACCAACAAAATTGGAAATTCCTCATGGTAGGTGTAGCCCTTTAAGATCCAGAGGGGGGGGGGTTGGTGTGACCCCTAAGCCCTAGAGGTTACCTGCCCCTGCTGTGTACCCTTCCCTGGAGGTAACTGGGCCCACTGAACTCAAGGATCTGATAATCATGTAGCCATAAACAGTATTTCAGTGATAGAAGGATTAGGAAACCAATAGAGCCATGTGCAGAGTGACCAGGTGTCCTAACTGCAAAAGAGGACAAGGCACCACAAGATGTAGGACATTGAAGAATAATGTAGGACATACCCAAATAAAAGTTGAAAACACGATTCATGCTTCTTCATCATGCTTACAATGGAGGATATTTTGGAATTCCTCCTGGGCAGAAGACTGAAATGTCAAAACCATATAGACAGTTTAGACAAAGTTTAGACAAAGATACTATCTTGTTTTGGGCCAATGGCCAAGAAAGGACACAATCTGGAGGCTTTAACTATGTCCATGTAGACTCAGAATGAGACCAAGGAAGTCATATTTACACGATGAGGCTTTCCTGTCTTTCTCCTGGTCCCTGAGCTGCTTTGAAGGCCCCACCTAAGAACAAAATCCAAAATCATGTTGAGAGCTAGGCTGAAAGTCTGTTCTGATTTTATGCAATGTAAAAATACAGGTCTGCCATGAACTGATTCTAAACAACTCATTAACTTATGCCTGCATGATTCAAGCACAGCAGAATGATTACATGATGCAGAACTAGGAGTCAGTTTCCCACACACGTCTGCTGCCCTGTTATTTCAACATTAAAACCAATTAAAAGTGAGCAAGTGATGGAGTAGCTCCTTTGAATGGGGTAGAGGAAATCTGACACTTCGTGTGCATTGTAAACCTCTTGATGAGCATGTTCAGTGATACTAAAGTGACTCACAGCTGGTATTTTAAATGTCAAATTAATGAAATTCAACTGATTTGTGGTTGGCGAGGCAAAAGTCTAGCCATATTTTCTAGAACATGAAGTGATAATTCAGAGATATGACTGGCTACATTAGATTGAGAATGGATACTCGATCCATTTTAGTCCACAATTGATCTTAAAAAAAATCAAGGAACCTCAATCTGCATAGCATGAAGGAAATAACCGAGGAGCAAGTAACTGAGACCAGCTTGAAAGGATGTCTATCATTCATTTCCCCCTGTTCCAGAGGGAGCAGCCTCTTGCTTGCTTAAATTTCCACCATAGATGTCTTGCTCCCTGTAGTTCCTGTTTACTATTTATTGTATGTTAATGTAAATCACTCTGTGAGGGTTGCCTGAAAAGTGGTATATCGATAAGTTAAATAAACAAGTATTTAAATGGTAGCTACTACTAAATTGCATTGGATGTTTGCCTAAAATTATAAAAATGTATTCAAGAGTAAGTGCCATTTAACCTAATGACAAGATCATGCTATCATTCATTAATGAATTCACTTGCTGCTGAGTACCAACAACATGAAACCCCAACAGCTTCATTGCAGTAAGGTTCAGTCAATTTGTCTTTCTTAAACTGACTGCTTTTCCTCTGCTTTTCCATGGATTTTTATAGGGTTACCTCTTTCAATCACATGATGTATTTAATGTGCCTCACTGCTGGAAGAGGACCGGAAGCTTCTTTGCTCATTGTGCTATAGTACAGTCGGCCCTTCTTATACTCGGATTTTTTATACACGGATTCCAGCATTCAGGGTTTGAAAATGTTCAAAAAAAGTATAAATTTCAAATATCAAACCTTGATTTTCCGTTTTTAATAAGAGACACCATTTTGCTCTGTCATTATATTTAATGGGACTTGAGCATCTACGGATTTTGTTATCCACGAGGATCTTGGAACCAAACCCCAGCATATAACAAGGGTCCACTGTACATTGAAAAACCCAAAGAGGCAGAAGAACTAGGCTCATATGGTAAGGGTTTCTTTTGGAAGGGGGTCAGGTCCAGAGACCTATTATTCCACTTTAACTGCTATTTCTGTCTCTTGTGGAATTCTGGGATTTGTAGTTTACGGAGGCCCAAGAGCTCCCTGGCTGAGAATTCACACTAAGGCCAATTTGATAACAATCACGCTATTGGAAGTTAGTGGAAGCATAGTGCTATAGCGATCTATAGTTCTGCACAGTTGCGCAACCCCTCTATAACAACAACATAAAAATGAAACAAAAATGCAGTAACGTTCCACGTACAAAAGCCAATCACATTGATCTATCATTAGTATATTGTTATTGGATGTTTCACGAATGTGTCATCATCAGGTTACTGTGCATGTCCAAAAAATATGGTTCCATCCCCAACAGAACAAACTAAAATTGTCTATTTTTAACAACATGATATATATCCAGTTCAAATAAAATAGTGCCCTATACCTCAAAATAAAACAGAAATCTACTCCGAAAATGATCCTAGCAATAGCATGAATGCAAGCCATTTACGAGGTTTCCTCGTTAATACAAAGTTATGGGACAATTCTGGGTTATTCATGGGAGAAGTACTGGATGAGCATGACGTTGTGTGATAGAATCACACTATAATGACAGGAGCATTCCGTTTTTCTCTCGTTCTATAACCCTGTGTGATAATCTACTATGGGTTATATTTTGATGATAATTTGTTTAATTATACTCAGATTCTCTTTTGAATATTTTAGCCAAAGCATTTTCTTTATTACTGATGATGCAGTTTTGTTGGAGTTCTTATTATCTGAGACTCTTTTCTTGCTTTCTTGGTGACTATGTGTGAGATACAAGAAAATCATTTCAGAGCTCTTGTGGATATGGGCAAATGCAGTCCTGAGACCTATCACCTTGATCAACATCTGAATTGATTCGTGCACATTACTTTGTTCCAGTGAACAGGCTGTGACCTTATAGCCTATAATAGTTGCAGAAGACTTACAAATGGCTGGTTTTATATCTTTCTGAACAACTCAAAATATGCACTAAAAACATATTTTTACCAGTCAGTAACCTTATCAAAGTAGTAATATGGATTGCTGGTCTGCTCTCACACAGTAAATATTCAACAGAAATCAGTCTATATTCAAGGCTTCCAGAACCACGGAGGTTAGAAGATAAAGCTGCAGAGTTAACAATATTGATTAATTGAGGTAGCAAAGGTCAAGCTAATTTTTCACTATCTGGAAAGGCTTCAGCCATTCACGACAACATTACTGGAAATTATTCCTGGGGTTTTTTTCCTAGAAGGGGGATAATTAGGAAGCAGAATGCAAAGGAACCCAATTGCAACCTACTCAAGCCGTCACTCAGGAAAAGGTTAATGGAAGCTTGATTTTATACAAATACTGTGTTTGTGTGTATGTGAAAGAAAGCAATTATTAAGGGCAAAATTGTGCAGAATGTACAAATGATGAGCATTCTCATCAAAATATCACTCCAAAAAGGTTAATTGCAGCTTGAAATGAAACTGATATTTACATAGTTCATCTTTTGTCTGTACTGTGTCCTCTGGATTCATCTATTCTTTATAGGTCCAAATTTATTACCATAATTTAAAAAAATTAAAATGTATATTTGAGATTTAATTTAATTTGAATTATTCACATGCAAAATTGAAGGCTCCTTGGTGTTGTTTCCGTTTCAGAAATAAATAAGAAACTTGGATCATTATGGAAAGGAAAAATCTTGCAGAATGATATATTAAGAATAATGATCAGATGTATATCTTTCAGGAAGCAGGCATCAAAATAATCTTTATCTATTTCATATCACCCAAAATAGTGAACAACAAGACAGTGAAAAATAAATACAAAGAGACATTGACCACAGTCCAGAGAATTGCCTCAGGAACAATTCTCATTGTCAACCAATTATAATTTGGGAGCTTTTTGGACTGGCTTGGTATGGGAACATTAAACATTTTCACACAACAGAGTTTTGGCACTGTTATTCCACTTTAAATGCCGTAGCTCCATGCTGGGATTTGCAGTTTAAGGAAGGACATTTAGAATCCTTAACTGGATAGTTTTAGAGCAGTGGTTCTCAACCTTCCTAATGCCGTGACCCTTTAATGCAGTTCCGCATGTTGTGGTGACCCCCAACCATGTCTGGGTCCCTAAGACCATCGGAAATATGTGTTTCCCGATGGTCTTAGGCGACCCCTATGAAGGGGTCGCAACCCACAGGTTAAGAACCACTGTTCCAGAGTCTCTAAAGTACAAACTGCAGAATTCTGCAGGATACAGCCATGGAATCATAGTACTATAATTATGTAATTTGAAAGTACATAGTAGAAACCATGTCACTACTGGAAAGTTTGAATTTGATAAACAGTATTTTTTTTAAAAAAAGTATTAGTAGATTGGACAACTTGGTGCAGTGACACCAAGAGACAACTTGGTGCAGTGGTTTGCGCATAGGACTAGGACTCTGAAGATCAGGTTTTGGCTCCATGCTCAGCCATGGAAACACCCTGGGTGACCTTGGGCAAGTTACACACTCTCAGCCTCAAGGTCACCACCACAACAAAAATGTTTCTTAATTTTATTAGTATATGGGACATTTTAGTAGCCAGAAGTAGGTTTTTGTTTTCAAAATTCACAATTAGGCCAACAAGGCAAGCATTTTATGATCTTGTCATCTCAAGAGTTTTAAATAATGTCTTCAAATTTCATCCCCATTTGTTTGTTTTTAAATCAGAAAAAAATTCCTGACAAATCTATTGCATTTTGCCACTGGTCTATTCCTCCCGCACCCTAAGAAAATGTAATGTTATTGGGATAACAACCCCCCCCCCCCAAGCTCCCATGCTGTTTTGTGGCTGAAACATGATGGGAAGAAGCTGGTATGTCTAACTGAATGAAAAACACCACCTCATTGCTCAAAAGTAGTAAGCAGTAAGTATATGCTCAATTCATCCTGGCCAGGTAACAAGGCACAGGTATAGATGCGCACAGTTAATTCAGTATAGAGCATCTAGAGCCATAATTAGGGAGCACCCAGGGCCAAAGGATGATGCAAACAAATGAACAATGACAGGAATGTTCGAGCTGCGTCCCACTGAAAACACTGTATTTGGCATCTCCATATTTTCATATCTGGAGCCAACATGTTCTTTAGAGGTCAAAATGATCTTTGAAACACTAGGTGGAATTTGAGAGAGCATGTGCAAGAAGCCCTGGTGGCACAATCGTTAAATGCTGGTATTGCAGAAGGTTGTGAGGGCTTCTGCAGGGCTTCAGGGTCCACTCAACCCTCCATCCTTTGATAGGTTGGTAAAATGAGTACCCAGCTTGTTGGGGAAAATTAGCATACACATTGTAAACCGCTTAGGGAGTGCTAGTTTACTGATAAGCAGTATAGAAGTGTACAGTACTTGCTATTGCTATGGACATGATCTTGGTAATGCTACAGTAAAAGCTAAATGGGTGTGCTGACTACTTTTTCATCATTGCGCCAAAGTAGTAAGCTAGCTCTTTCTGCCTACCCCCTGTCATGCTTCCAGCCAACTTACTTCCGTGTCCTTCCACCCTGGGGTTGTCCAGGCCCAGTCATGATTTTTGTTACCCTAAAGTTAAAGCCATCAACCAGTCCAGAATCCCATTGTTGATTCCTGGGAAAGCCATCAAGTCTTTGTTACATTGCTAGAGATCATCAAGCACAATGCCAGAGGCTAGTTATCAGGTATAAATATTGGTCCCTCATCTGCACTCTGTATGAGTTGTGTCACTCTCAGATTCCAGTCTGACCCACTGCTGCTTTCTGTGGTCTATTCTTCGGATAGGCAATATTGCCCTCTTCAAACCCTACAAACTCTGCTATCCAATTTCTATGGCGGGATACATACTGCCCAAAAAGGGCGGTCTCCCACCGCCCTGGTTTGCTCCACGGGGAAGCCTCAGCCTCCAGGGTTTCCTTGTGGAGCAAAAAGAACCCTTAAAAAGCGGGTTCTTAATGTAGCACGTTTGAGACGCCGCAATGCACCAATGGCGCACTTGCGGCATCATAAATGCACCGGGACATGCGGACGTTAAATCCTGTGGGAACAGAAAATACTCCAGAACTCATTCAGTCCCTCCACCCCTGTTATTATATCCATCTGGATGAAGGTTAAGAATACTACTGGTAGTCCTTGGCATGTGACATAGAAAGCTGCATTGGAAAGGTAGGAAACTTTCTGAATTAGAATTTGGGTAGTGAATAGTGTTGAGAAAAACCTAAACAGAACTAGCTGGAGCCTTTTAGTGCAATCCTAAACATGTTTACTCATCTAATTTTAAGGGGAATTATTCCAATGTAAGAATTCATAAGACTGCAGCCATAAACAATCATATCTGAGGAAAATCAAGAGTTGTCTATCTATACGTCTCCCACCTGAGATTCTATAAAGCAGGAGTGGTCAAGTTGTGGCCCTCCAGATGTGGTGATTGCAACTCTCAGCATTCCTCACCCCTAGCTGTGCTTTCTGAGTTGCAATCATACAATATCTGGAGTATGATACTTGCCCACACCTCACTGATGTCATGGGCCCATCCTGTGGAATCCTGGGATTTGTAGTATGGTGAGGTATTTGGTCTGGTCTGTCCAGAGAGCGCTGGTGTCTCACCAAACTACAACTCGCAGAATTTTGTAGGATAAAGTTATGGCAGTTAAAGTGGTATCAAATTGCTTTAATTTTGCATTGTGGATACACCCTGAGCCACTCTGAATAGGAAAACTTGCAGATGTCATAAAACTGTAGGGATGGACATTTTAAAGGCAATTGGTGGATCCATTATTATTTGTTATTTTCACAGCACCATCAGTTCATATAAAGCTTTGTGAAGGGACATAAAAAGGAGAGACATGCCTTCCTCAATAATGCATAGAAGCAGACAAGAAAGGGTGATAGCAAAGATGACACATAAAGAGAGAAAAATACTTCTCTTCTAAAAACTCTTATTATGTCCCAGCACTCATTGAATCAGAATGTGGGTACATATCAAAATTTCCACTGAGCTGAAAGTAATGCTCCATTGCAGAGATGGTTAAAGTACAGCCTTCCAGGCTTACAACTTTCAGTTAATGGTGAGAAATATTGGGGGTTATAGTCCAAAAATACCTGGAGGGTTACACTTTGCCTGTCCCTGCCCTATTGGCAGACAGTGTTCATGTCAGAATATGCATCTAACCTTTGCTGCAAACTTTCTGATGAGGAAGACCTGCACTGACCTCCTTGTTTAGTGAGGATCTTTTTCCTTTTAGTTCCCCTGACAGCATGGGCAGCGTATGAAAATTTTCCCTATATTAAATGAAAGGTTATTAATAGTTTAATTATACTCCATCAATTTAGTCTATGATTGAGATAGGTCATGAGGATAAGAGTTTAATTTGCAGCTCTGGAAATTAGATTAGAAATTGTAATCAGTGTCAAGATAAAAGGTCTCTAAGATGAGGTCAGTCTGCAGATTAGTTGTTCTCTTTAAGGGTAGAAGAACGGAACAAAGAAGGTCAAATGAAAATTTTGAAGACTAAAAGCCCTGCCCACTTCTTTATTAGTTTTCTCTACTCTTCTGAGTCATTTGTCTCATGTGAATCCGCATCGTGCACCAAGGTACTCTGAGGCATCCTGCCATGATTCAGAACTAATGCCAAATCTTGGTGATGGCACACTGAAGTGGGTGGATGTAGAAAAGGATCACTATTCCTCAGGAAGTAGAAAAGTGCTTTAATACATGAATAAACATGGAAAGAAACATAATCATATTCTCCTTAAAGTCAACTCATTCTAGAGGGATAAAAGGTGATGTTGGAACCAGAGATCTCATTAGCCAAAAAAAATGTCAAGTAGAATTGTCTTCAGCTGCTGCTGTAAAACCATTAATTTGTACCTCTCACTTTTGTGAGAGGTAGCTAAACCTTACTTAAAATTCCCTACTACTGGGAACAATGGCATGACATTTTATGAATGGTTTTGTATGCATGGCCAATTAGTAGCCCTTGGAATCGTAATTATGGTAGTTATTGCCAGCAAATGATCCAACTTCACACACTTTCTTCTGCTTGGTCTGATTGCTCTAGCTGCTCTTTGGACCCAAGGGAATATATTGGGACATTCTGTATTGGGAGCATTGGCAAAGTAAATGGAAATAAAGGGCACAAGGTAGAAAATTTGCTTATTTGTTCATTTATTTAATTTGTATGCTGACATTCTCCCAAAGTGAGACCAAAAATGGCTCCCCAAAAAAGTCACTTAAAAACCCAGAAAAATAATATTTAAAAAACCCCCAATTAAAACCATCACATAAAACAATATACAATTATTTAATAGAGGTAAAAATTTAAAAGGTAGATAAAACATCCCAATAAAATATTCTCTGCTTGCACATTAAAGGCCTAGCAAAACAATAGCTCTTTACTTGCCATTGAAAGGAAAGCATGGAGGTAGCCAGCCCAGCCTTCACAGAGTTCCAGAAGGGGGGAGCAGCCATTGATAAAGCCTCCTCTTGTGTCCTCACCAAGTGAGCCTGTGATAGTGGTAGGACAGAGGGAAAGCCTTCCCCTGTAAATGTAAGGAGTCTTGCAGATTCATATGTAGGTTCCCATGATTCAGTTAGATCTAGAAGTGGGTCATGATGTACACCATGTATCTCAAAATCTCCACTAGAGATTGTCAGCTGGGACCTTCCATAGGTTGCTTTTTCATGGCCAAAACAGTGAGGTTCACATAGGGTCGGAAAGTCTTGGTGGTTCAGTCTCCTTCTCTATGTATGACTCTTCTGATCTGGCTGGTAGAACATTACAGGGGAGTTGAACATGAATTCCATAGTAATCCTGAGATTACTATGAATGAGCTGTCAGCAACTTGATCCTAGTTTATAAAATATGGTGCAAATTCCACAGCCATTGACTAGACTTAGTGGTCAACTTTTTCCTGGCAGATATTATAATTACCTGTTGAACAAGCAAATAGGAGACCATATTACCCAAAGCACAACTGAAGATATATCATCTGAAATTAATCAAAGGAATCGGGAATAGATGGTATTTCAAATCACTGAATAAGACTGAGATGTAATCATGCTTGGAGTAGACCCCTTGAAAACAGCTGTTGAAATCAATGGAGTTTGTTTTAAGCATGACTAATTTGGCATGATTTAGCCATTGTTTTTGTGAAAGAGGAAAATGTATTATTCTAGACATCCTTTTAATTATCATACATGTTGATCATCAGACCCTAAGACCCCATCCACCTAAACTTTAAATATTCCTAGCACCTTACTATATGAAATACAGTATTCCTATAAATATAAATATACTATATAAATATACTATATATAAATATAATAAGTATAATTTAATATAAATATTCTATAAATATAAATATACTATAAATATAGTATTCCTATTTATTCCTATAAATATTCCTAGCACCTTACTATATGAGAATATCATCTGAATCTTCAATATTGAATCTTCCTGGGGTGTGGGAAACTTCAATCAAAGAACCAAAGTTATAATATTCTGTCTGATTTCATCAGTTCACTAATGAGATATCAAATAATGATGCAACATGCAACACTCCTCACTTTCCCCAAAGTCCATACTGTTGAACTTTTGAAAGAAAAGATATTCTCATTTGGTAGATGATAACCTCAAACATTTTATTGATGAAAACTAGGACATATGTCATCATGCAACATTAGAGTATAGTCAAGATGACAAATGTTATAAGGAAGAACACACAACTTAGGAGAGGCTGCATCAGCTTTTTCTTGAGCCTAGTGGGAAGCAAAACCTACTCTCCTCTCCTCATTCTGAATTAACGGAGGCCCGAAACACATGGTCAAAATGACACAGCTTCAGGCTGTGTTGGTGGCATGGTGTTTAGATGATGCATGCCCTTGTAGGCATCCTGAGGCTGTGCCAATGCTGCAGATGAACCGGGGCAAGAAGAAGCGGATAGAATATCTCATAAACTACAAATCACAGAATTCTATAGCATTAAGCCGTGGCAGCTAAAGCAGTGTCAAACTGCAGTGCAGATGCAGATGCAGCCAGAGACTTTTAAAAGCAGCAGAAAAAGTGGGACAATAGAGGATTAACTGGGACTGTACCTTCTAAAATTGGGGTGGTTGGACAGTATGTAGAAGTGGGCTTGCTATATGTTTTTGTTCTGATTTGCTGACTGGGGAAATGGGTCTTTCCACCCTGTCTTTCAGAAAACCTTTATGTGTAACTGCTCTAGCAAGTCAGAAATCAAACTGACAATCTGCCTGCGGAAGCCAATCTAGTCACCAGTCTAAAGAGCCACAGTGACATTTTGCAGGCTGAAGTGTGAGGCCTACCCTCCGTCGTCTTCATTTGGCACCAATTTCTGCTTCTTTGAGGCCTCATTGCTAGACAGGAGAGGGCCTGAGGTAACAGAAGCAAGGACCCAAGAGGTAATTGGGACTGACAGAGTGCTTAAATATTCTAGAGACTCATATGTGACAGGAAGCCAAATTTAATGCATCCTGTGGGAGTCTGGACACACAAACATAATTTTTATATTTTCCACATTGTGATTTGAAGGCAGACTTTGGCACAAGTTTCCATTCTGTGTTGTCACTGGAGACATATATTGTGAAGCATTGAAAATGAGGTTTTCCTCTGTATTATGCATAACGAAGGCTCGTCATCAGGAGACATCCTCATTGTGTTTGCAAACCACTGTGACCATCTAAACTTGAGTATTTTCAAAAACCAGGTTGCAGGAAAATAAAGCAATTAAGGATAAATCCCCACAAATAACTCTCTTTGCAAGCCAGTAGCATGAAACAAGGGGAAACAATGAAGAATGTCTTCTAGGGAACAAAGAACAGCTGTTCTCTGTGTTTTTTTAAAAAAAACTACTTAGAAGTAGTTGTTCATTTTTAATAATTTCATACACTTCATATGTTACACACTATTAAAATTTGTCTTCTCTTATCACGTTATAAGCCTTAATTTCTTACTTTGTATTCTCAAGTTTTTGTGGTTCAGAAATAGGCTTGATGTTGTTGCCATCAACTTGGCTTTGACTTATGGTGACCTCCAAGACATCTGGTTATCAATAGCCCTGCTCAGGCCCTGCTTCCCACTAGGCTCAAGTCTGTGGCTTCATTTGAATCTATCTACCTACAACATGTTTTTTTTCTTACTGCCTCCTGCTTACACTAAGCATTATCATTTTTTTCTAATGTGTCATGACATTGCATGATATGGCCAAAACACAACAGCCTTGGGTTGGTCTTCTTCTAGGGAGACTGAGATTTGATCTTCTCGGAGACCCATTTATTTGTCTTTTTGCAGTCCATGGTATCCATGGAACTCTCCTCGAGCACCACATTTTAAAGGAATTGATTGTCTTCTTCTCTCCTTTCTCCACTGTCCAGCTTTCATAACCATACATAACAATTAGAAATATGATGGCATGGACAATTCTGACTTTAGTATTTATTGAGATCACAATTGAGTATCTTCTCTAGTTCCTTAATAGCTGCCTTTCCAGTGGTAGTCCTCTTCTGATTTTTTTTTACAACACCCTCCATTTTGATTTATGTCTGAGGCAAGGTATAATAATCTTCATCATCCACTTTAATGTTATGTAATGTTATGGTCTTTATTCTTGTTTGTTTAATGTTCAGCTGTAACCCTGCTTTTGCAGAGTACATACACACAGGAAAAACAAAACAAAACAGCGAGAATTTCCTCATTGGCTCCAAAGCCCACTTTGTCCATTACTCATCAGTTCTATAATCATCTGAAATAATGTATTTCTCTGTATAAAGTTCCTTGAGTTTTAAGATATTTCGGGGAGCATTTTTTCTTGGCCCACCACCTCCAGTGGCACATTTAGTCAGGACATAGGAGAGGGTTTTCTCAGTGGCTGCTTCCAAGCTATGGAATTACCTTCCATGGGAAGCTAGTTGGCCCCTCTCTGCTGTCTTTGCACCAGGAGGGAAAGACCTTTCTGTTTAGACAGGTCTTCAGGTATTACCTAGCTGCAGCAGAAGGGGCTTTTCAAGGCTGTGAACTGTTATGTTCCAAATGCTTTAAAATTGTTTTAAATCAGTGTTTTTAATGCAATTGCTTATTTAATTCTTTTCAAAACTTTTGTGATATGCATGGTTCTAGTTCATACTGAAGTCCATCTTTGATATCACATTGAAGGAAAAGTGGGATCTACATTAAATAAATAAATGTTCCTCTGGAAACTCATAAAACCATCATGATGGTACTGGTCAGCTGCTGTTGATATAGACCCTGGGGCTGAGAACTTTTTGTAGACTTGCTATCGAGCATGTTGCACAGATATGATAAGCTCAAGAAACCAATTCTAGGCTACTACAGTAGCATGGCAATAAGACAATGCTTCCACAGAACACCTTTGTCAAAATGTGCTGGACTCAAGTAAATCATTTCTTTTTGCACCCAACAATTCCTTTCTTCTTCCCCACCCTTCTTCCCCACATTTAGCAAACAAAGAGGAGCATTTCAGTCTGTCCATAAACATGGGACATTACTGTTAGGGACCATTTATGACTGCTGCATTATAACCAGGAATGTATGCTTTAAAAAACACTGGATAGATTATTCTGGTTGATTTTGTGCAAATTGTCTAAGATGGGTGGGTATGAAGAATTTATTTCTGTTATGGATAAGAATCATGATTGAACTAGTCTGTAATATGTCTGTGAGAACTGCCATTAGTGGGTCTTCTTGTAGGTGATTCAGAATCTTAAATCTAGAAAGTGTGAAGACAGCTTTGAAAATCTGAGAATACAGAGATGTATTACCAGGCACCATCCCATCTCCACTTTTTTGTGCTCCTGTCCTCAGAGCCTCTTTATTGCATTTTTAAGCCTATGCAGTTTCAAAATTTACTTCTGAATGAGACAGGTGTGTGAAAATCTCTCATTCAGGTACATTTGAAATAGAAAATAAGAATGGCTGAGGCTTCCAGCCAAGTGTAGGCATTGGCAAAACTTTGTTTGTATAGTATGTAAATGTGCTTCATCATCCACTCCTCAATCTCTGATCACAGAATCATAGAATCATAGCATTGGAAGAGACCACAAGGGCCATCCAGTCCAACCCCCTGCCATGCAGGAAATCCAAATCAAAGCATCCCCGACAGATAGCCATCCAGCCTCTACTTAAAGACCTCCAAAGAAGGAGACTCCACTACACTCCAGGGGAGTTTGTTCCACTGTTGAACAGCCCTTACTGTCAGGAAATTCCTCCTAATGTTGAGATGGAATCTCTTTTCCTGCAGCTTGGATCCATTGTTCCTGGTCCTGTTCTCTGGAGCAGCAGAAAACAAGCTTGTTCTCTCCTCAATGTGACACCCCTTCAAATATTCAAACAGGGCTATCATATCACCTCTTAACCTTCTCTTCACCAGGCGGCTGCTGCTGCTGCTGCAGATGATATTTATTTCTTACCTGCCTCTCCCCATGAATCGAGGCAGGGAACAACAAAAGCGAGCAGTGATTGACACCAATTAAAAAGACATTGGTTAAAACACATGTCAAGGACAAATAAGACATACACATATTAAAACAAATCACATTTACAATTAATCATTTAAAATTTACAATATAAAAATCATGTGGATAGGTCTGCCAGAAGAGACTGGTGTTTAATGCTGTTTTAAATTTGGGCAGTATATTCAGCTATGAAATCTCTTCTGACAGGCCGTTCAACAGTCTGGGACAGTTGAAGAAAAACCCCTCTGGTTGACAGGTGCCAACCTAGTTCTAGTTGACTGGAGTAACTGTTCACCAGAGGACTTGAGTTATATCATATCCATTCTAAGTGTCTTTTTGTTACCTCCACTTAATTATTTATTGTATTTTTTACATTTGGCTTTTCAGGGTGAACTTCACAAAGCAGTGTCTGAGTGGCACCCTGCTAGTGACTTGTAAGTGCAGTTTACATGCACATAACTCTTTTTGAATGTGATGCAGAGGGCTATTATCTTGTGCTTGTAAATGTCCAAAAACTTCCCACACCTAGCAGTTGTTATGCTCCAAGAAGGGCTGCTGCTGCTCCTTCTTGAAAGGGGGAAGGAGATAGCGGGAAATACAATTCAGACTATGAAGATCCAGCTGTTCTGGGTGCCTGGGGGAAAGAAAAGTTGGGTGCACGCCATTTGAGAGTGTACCCCCATTTCTTTCCCCTGACCAAGCTGAGACCAATTGCTTATCTATGGTTTCATTTGCCTCTCCTTTTCCTCCTCTCTTCTCCCCAATAGCAAGTGACAGCCGCCAGGGTCCTCTTGGGGCTGGGCAGCTGCCAGATGATGGCGGGAGGATGGAGAATGAAATTTACAGAGGTATGTGCATATGTAGGATCTGGGCATATATGTTTTAAGGCACCATTAATAGTTACATACAACAATTTTTTTTCTTTTAAAAACCAGGTCTCTCCTCCCATCGGCATATGGTTCCTGAGTTGCACAATGTTAGCAGTTGCAGGAGGGAGGAAGTACCTCACTTGCAGCCCTGGAGGCTCTTCTGCCTTTTCTTTCTCTCTCCTTCCACCAGGCAAGATGGTCCTTGCGTAGCTCTTTGGTGACAATTCATTGTATCGTCATTCTGTTCTGGTTATTTGTCTTTTCCTCAACATTCCGACTCTTTTCTTTCTTTGTACCCTTACTCTGTTCTTTTGTAATTTTTTTTTCACTGTTCTTGCTCCTTAATATTTCCATATATTGCTCATATCTTTGTATCTGTCTTCTTTTTATCTCCATCATCTTTCTATTTCACAGTTACTCTCACTTTCTTCAAGTTTTCCTTTCCTCCTAGATTTTGTTAAAACCTTTGTGGAGGGTGTTAGGAGGAAGCTGATGGGGAAAAAAGTCTGGAAGTGCTCAGAAAAGCTGGTGGTATGTTGAGAATTGAGATAAAGATAAGCCCCTGGAGTGTTTTTTAATGCTTCCATGGTCTCTTCCTATTTCACAAGGCATAAATTATGTAAGTGCATGATGATGAAAAGGTAAAACTGGCCTTGCTCCGTTAGTAAAATCATTTTGTTACTGTGTAGCTCCAGGAAATGATTTATCTTCCAACATTAATTTAAATGTTAGAAGTCAATGGGTACTACTGTCAGGAAACTTCAGTTCCTAGCTAATACTCCTTTGAAGATCCACAAAATGAAAACAAATCTTACCTTTTAATCTCCATTTAAATCACTATTTATATGTCTTTTTTAAAAAATCCTTATTAAAACAATAAGATGAAGCAATAATTCAAATACAAAACAAAATGAAGTTATTGGAATTTTTTTAAAGAAAAGGAACCAATGGTATATGAGCAATTTAGGAGAACAGAACCTATTCACTTTTAATGATAAATTATCTAACTTCTAACATTTTGGAGTTAAGAATGTTCATTGATTTGCTTATTATTGTTCTGGAAACATCCTCATGCAATTGTTCTGTTTTTGTTGGTGATGCTTCTGCTCTGAGGTATCATGGTAGCAAGGAGAGCCTTCTGTGTGCATAAAGGGATGAATGCACATCTGCACTAGGATGGAATGAGGGAGCACACACAAATGTGCTTTTAAAAACCAACTCTAGCCCTGTAGTTTCCAAGGACAGTTTGGGGTGACCATTTTATTTTGCCCAGGGGTACATTTACTGATTTGATATTTGTTAGGCCTGGTAAAGTTACTTTTTAAAAACTACAGTTCCCTCAAACGTTTAACTAACTTTGGGCCAGTACAGATTAGAAGAAAGGGGCAGCCAGAGGCCAGCCTTTTCTCCTCCAGATTGTTGGCGCGGCAACCGCACGGCCGCAGCAACGATCCACTCCAAAAAGGAGCTGCGAAATGCAGCTCCTTCCAACGATGCTGCCAAGGCACCATTACCACCCTGGAGTGTCATGGTGACGTGTCCTGTGTGCCGCGCTGTTTGGATGCATCGCACAAGACATGTAATTGGTACATGTAAATTCATGCACACTAAAATGGCACAGCCAACACATGAACTCGGGAAGTTTCTGCACGCTCCCAAACCCTAGAATTGGCGCCAGCATGCCACTTCCTGCCTGCCTGTACTGGGCCTTTGTCAACCATTCTAGTCTCAGCTTCCATAATTCCTGACTGTTGGCCAAGTTAGCTGGGGCTTCTGGGAGCTGAAATCCAAGATAAATGGAGGATTAAAGGCTGGGAACCATTGTCCTAAGGTATGATAAATGCCATTTTCAGTGTACAGTTCAACTAGCAGCTCAATCAGTTTCTGTATATAAATGGAGGAGATGGGTACTATTTTGACTTCTACTTCAGGAAAAAAAAATGTCCTGCCTTATTGCAACTACATTTGGTCCTTGGTATCCATTGGCATTGGGTTTCAAAATCCCAGTGGATCCTGGAAATCTGTGGATGCTGAAGTCCCGTTATATACAATGTCACAGTAAAACAATGTCATATAAAATGGTAAAATCAAGATTTGCCTTTTGAAATGCATATATTTTAAAAATATTTTCAAACCATTGATGGTTGAATCCATGGATACAGAATCCATGGATACAGAGGGCTAACTGTATTTTGTAGCAAAATATTGCGGACTGGCTTTTGCTGACTGTTGCTACCATAGGGAATGAATTGGTTATAACCACCTCGCCCATCCATGGTAAAAGCTTGAAGAGGAATGATGGAGACCTGGACTGGGTGACAGTGCGGAAAACAATATGTTTCTATTGAGATTTTGCTAAAATAGGTAATCTGCAAGAATTATGTTGATGGCAGAATACAGAGAGTGCATTGTATAGGTGGGTAAATAATACAGATAGTCAGGATTTCCATTTCATAAACCACACTTCCAAATGAAAGGATGGCTAGATCAGGTGAGTATATACACCTTGACACTTGCACTATTACTGCCATGGAAGCTTCAAATGTCACAGGAAAACCAATAGTTGAAAAAAATGGGACAAAAGGGAAGTGAGGAATACACATGTTAAGGAGGAATGGGTGCCTGAATTCTCTGGAATAAATCTGTGAGTGAATGAGGTCAACGAAGGAGAAAAAAGATGAGTGGAAAACATCTAAAGACATATCTGTGTAAAACAAGATTGCCATGCATTTTTGTCACATGAGGGGATCTTGTATAAATAAATTTGCTGCTGCCTCTCTCCACAGGTCATCATATTTTCATTGCCAGAATGGAAGGTAAATATTTTCACTTTTAATTTTTAGTTTAAAGTATTGCTGCAAATATTCATACGTGGGTTGTTATGGGGTCATTCCTCCACCCCCCATCTTGTGTTCAGTGACTTTGATTTTTATGTTGACATTTTCCAGTGCTACTTGTAATTTCATTCCAATTTATTCTGTGAGAATGACCTTTTACAATGTTATACTTTAAATGCTACCTTTCATCTATCCCTTGATAGGAGAGGTATATTATGTTGAATAGAGTGGAACCATGAGCCAATCAGGAGACATAATACTGAAATTGTCATAACAAATTTCAGTATGCAGATCCATTCTATGGCTTAACATGGATATTAGGCCCCTACAAAAAAGTCAGTTTTCAGAGTGCCCATTTATACAATTTATTTCACGACTATCTGAAACAAGTACTATTATCTACAACTGTTAATATTGGTTAGCCTAGAAAAGAGATACTCAAGCATGGATCTATATTGATAAACACAGAATGGGCTTATGATTTGTGATACAGTTAGTCTGCTATATTGGTGGGCTAGCCATCTGCAGACTTGGGCTACTGTGGGTTGCCCTGCCCAATATTAGCTAATGGCAGTGTGCATACATGTTATCTCCCATTGACTAATATGATCTTGACCTCCTGTGTTTTTTCTTCCATCCATGGGTGGGGGCTGCAACCAAACCCCCCATGGATAAGGAAGGGCCCACTGTACTGCCTTTAGATAGTCCCTTGCTGATATCACACAAGTGATTCATTCCTTTGCTTTTTTGCTTTTTCATCAAACAGTGCCATGTTTCCTCCCTGGGAGGAAATATCTTTATTTTCCTTTGTTAGGCAAACAATATACCAATTAACGCTATTTCCCATTATTACCTGATTAGAAAAGCCTAATAGACAAAATATAAGCTGGTTTATGTCCCACTGAACTGAAGGTGTTACATTATATTTATTACGTTTTATGCCCCCCAAATGTATGCCTTTTTAATGCATTTTACCAATGTACACATTTTATTGTAATTTTCCATTTTTTTTAATTTTTCAAATATACTGTAAGCATCTTTAGTTTTCAGTATTTTCCAAATGTACACATGGGTTTTTTTTAGTGCATTTTTTTGGTCTTCAGCCAAAGTGTATTGCAAACATTAAAAACTCTGGATATGCTTCATCCCACTGCTGGGTTCCTGGTTGTGCAATATGGAAATTTTGATCAGGAAATATGGTACTGAAAAATATCTTTAACTTCCCTTGCCAGAATACTGATAGGCTGTTGTAATGCTATGTTAGACCAAATTATAATAAAGACATGAATTAGCATAATACAGTGCCCTGAGTTCATGTTCTGCTTTTGTACCATTTTGCATCCATGTACAAATGTAGTGGATTGTACAAACATGGCAGCCTCCTGATGATGGCAGGCAATGTACCCCAGTTTGTTGTGAGTGTCAAGTTGTAATAAGTGGGATCATTTTTAGAGTGATAGAATGGATTCCTAGTAATAAGAGTTGATTTCAGCATGGATTTTGAAACATAACAGAAGCAACAGCTGTTTAAAACAGAATTGATTTGCTAGAGTAAGAGAATCCTTTTAGAAGCAGCATACTTTAGAACAGTGATGGCGAACCTTTTAGGGACTGAGTACCCAAACTCAAAGGTGTTCCGACACCGGGTGTTACCCGGCTGAGGGTAACTTCTGGGGTGGGGATGAGACTTCTTGGAGGTGGGACTTCTGTAGCAGTAAAATAAGAATGTAAAGGATGCTTACAATTTTTCTTGTCATTGATGAAAAAGAGATGAACAGACTCTGTTGGAAGACAGATTAACAGATGAACAAACTGTTGAAAAAATATTATGAAAGTTTTTTTTGCACTTTAGGACCTTAAAAAACCTCACCTCCCTTCCAAAACCCAACATTTTTATATAGAAAACAGAATATTTTGTACAAATACATTGTTATCTGTGCACAAATATTTAGTCCCCCTCCTTTTTGCAATTTTTTTTAACCAAAAACCCTGAAGTGTGAAAAATGCACAAAGCTCATCCAATGAGAAGAAAAGAATGGAAATTTTTTCATGCTGCATGTAAGAGTGATATAAACAAAGATTTTTATCTTTATAAGTAGATAAAACCTACTTACTTGTGGAAAAAATGCTACCTGAGGTGTAAAAAAGCATGCTTGTGTCCAGCTTTTGTTTTAGTGAGGACTGTCTGACAAGGTATTTTCTTTTTCAGTAGAAAAATTTGCTTTAAAAGCTCTATATTCCCTGGTTATGGAACACCTTCCTCCTAAAAATGCAAGCTGCGCTTAGTTTATTCTCCTTCCAGCACTTGGTTAAAACTTTTCTATTTCCTTGAGGGTTGTATTTGTTTAGTCTGGGCTGTATTTTATTGCCTTTTAAAATATTGATTTATTACTGCCTTTTTATGTCTTTGTAATATTTCAGGCAGTGTCATGGTTTCCTCCCTATGTTGTACTCTACTCTGATATCAGTTTGATGAGCTGGCATCTCAGAAATGTTTTAATAAATAAATAATCTCTTCCCATATAGCCTAGTCTTCAAGGTCCAGTGAGTGATAGCTAACATTGCTCTCTTGTGAGATTCATACATTTCTTACTTGTTTAGTATTGCTCCAAAAAATGGGAATTTTAGTGGCCTTATCTGGCTCTCAGACAGGAGGAGTCTGTGAGATTCATCACTGTCAGAAGGGTTATGAAATCCTGGTGGACATCTAATGGCAAAGAATCTCCAGATATTACCATTTTCCTTCAAAGCCTTGTCCCCCCACTCAGAGCCTGCAGCATGTACTTTACTAGCAAGCACAAAGTGAAGAGATGGAAGTGCTGGAAACCAAGCCACTGTAAACTCACCAGACCATTTCTTCAGCATAAATAAGACACTTCTGGAAGGAATACATGGGATAAGCTAATGCAGAACATTATTTTAAATGGATTGAATGTGTTGGTTTTGTTAGATATAGATCAAACTTTGCAGATTTTTGAATGAGTGTAGAGTATGGAATTAATTTTGATCTTGGCAATTAGTTCTTTCTCTCTCTGATCCTATATGCTTTGGAGAGTTATAAAATTTGATTTGAAAAATGTCTCTCCTGAAGACTTCAGGGACACCTTTAAGAAAATAAGTGGTTCCAGCCTTCTTGAATTAGGCAATACCATGGCTACTCCTGAAAACTTTTTAACTGGACGTGGAAGATCTCAGTAATTAAAGGCTAGTGCTGAAACATTAGTGAGTAAAGTAAAGTGATTGAATGTGTGGTTGTGGACTACATTCAGGCTTTCTTAGTTTTTCTGAGTGCATTTCAGTGAGTGTTTAGGCATGGATTTCACACCAAAACAGCCTTGGTTGCACTTTGAGTTGACCTTTGTAAAGAGACAGGAGGAGTACAACCAGGATATACTATAGGAAGAAAGGACAAAATGAATTTTGCTCCTCCCAATGAAATTTCCTTCAGTTCCCAAATTGATAGCATGATAGTATGAGTCTTTGCAATGGAAGAAATTTGGGGAGTGAAGGAAAATTTCATTTCATATCCAAAGTTTTTATGGGGAGGAGTTATTGCCCTGGTCTTGCCCCCCCCCCCATAGTGCAACCCTGTCAATTCTCCTTGACCCCCCTATGGCCTTTGATATACTTGACTGCAGTATCCTAATGTCGCTGTTTGAATTTGGTTTAGGTGGGACTAGAGCTTTGAATTTCTGTTACAAATGATGAGGTGAGCTAGAGCTCATTTCTCTTTGAAGAGTAACAGTGTTATATTTTCAAATGTTACAGAATAATAGGAAATCTCATTACTTTAAGTTTATTTTAAATGTTAAAAATAGGTAAAATGTATTCTGCAAGCAGCTCATGAAATGTGAAGTCAAAGGCTTTTATGGCCGACAGCCATAGTTTTTTGTGGGGTTTTTTTGGAGTTATGTGGCCATGTTCTAGAAGAGTTTATTCCTGATGTTTCGCCAGCATCTGTGGCCGGCATCTTCAGAGAATGCTGGCATAAAAGAGAGCTGGATATATATATATTGTGTGTGTATACACACACACACACACACACACACACACACACACACACACACACACTGTGTGACCCTGGGTAGGGAGGAAATTCCATGTGAATCTGTGTATTTTTCTGTTGTTGATGGCCGGCCTCAGGCTGGGAGGCTAATGCAAAAGAGGATTAATGTCTGCTAATTGGTGATCATTATCTGCTGGGAAAGCCCCTGACTCTGAATGGTTTCCCATTTGCATTTTCTGAGTCCTTATTTTGCTATTCCTCAGGACTGGTAGCCAAATTTTGTTGACTTTAGGGGTTTCTTCTTTTCGGTTGAAATTATCCAGATGTTTATGGATATCAGTTGCTTTCCTCGTGAAACTCTCATGAAACTTTTTAGACAGGGGTTAACAAATAACATGAATGACTTATTTTGGGAAAGTAATGAGCAAAGACTAAATATTAATGTATAAAACTGACAACATTCCATGATCTTGGTTGGATAGTCTTCTGGTGGTTCAGCTCACACTTTGATGGCTTTTTCAAGAAGCTGGTGCCGGTGGAGTTCTGCTGAGTCCCATGGCATCTTTGCATGAAATCCTGAGGGGTTATCTCTTGTTTTATACTGGTAAGTATCTATATAATCTACAGAGTGTATGCATTCAGAGGACTGACATGTTTTGACATTTGTGTGCAAATTCTGTCTTCCATGTCTGTGGGACGGTGCATCTCCTCAAGGTCAAGGTAGGTCAACTCAGGGTCAAAGTAGGTCCAACTCTATTCTCAGTATGAGGCTTCATGTCCATATGGGACCCATATGCCACACTTTTTCCATCCCTGCTCTAGAAACTAGCTGTAGGTATTAGAGATAGAAATCTATGTGGGTTTCAGCATTCCTCTGTGGGCTACAGTTACCCTAATGGATTATAGCAATCCTTTTGGATTGTAATGATCCATGTGGATGTACAGTGACCTTATGAACTTTAATAACTTTGCAGTTTTTCCTCATCTGCTATGTTATATTTCACGGATCTCTTTCTTCTCTTCAAGTGTTATTTAATTTTTGTGTGTTCATTTATGCTATTTGACTATACCTACTGTGATTCCTTTGCTTTCTGTGTCAATATTTAACTCTTGTTCATTTAAATTTATTAATTATATGATTATCTCAAGTAGGAAGAATGTTAGGTTGATTTAGCTGAAAGTGCAAATTGAACTTGGTCTAGTTCTTGTGAGGAGCTGAGAGTAGCATATCAATGAAGTTGTAAATGCCCCTCATTTTTAAGCCCAGAGAAAGGGCCTTTTTGCTTGTGTGCCCCCAATTTTGGAAAGTTATTTCCAGAGAAAACTTCTGGTGTCGAGATTTGTCTCTTTTAGTTACCAAATTAATATTTTTACTTCTCATAGGCTTTTAAAAATCTTTGCTATTCCCAATTCAATTTGGATCCCAATTCATCGATTTGAATCTAGGCATGATGATTTGAATCTGGGCACAGTGATTTGAATCTGGACACGAATCAAACTCCAAACTGCATTGAGATGTAGTCCAGTACTGAAGAATAAATTAGATCCCATCTGGATCCAGAATCTGAACTGAGATTTGGGAATCCAGATTGTTAGTTTACTCTAATAGATTATGTGCTTGGAAATTAAAATGCAACTAGAACTATTTTTGCTTTCTTAATGAATCTGCATGGGATTTAGAGCTGTACTATAACAGAAATCATATTCATTTTAAAATATTAAATTATGTAGTAATCTAACTAATAAGGGAGGCCAGCAGGAATTAAATTTAATGGTTTACTTGGTTAACCAAATGAGCATTAAAATAATTATGATTTGGTTTGTTTCATAATGTGAACAAAATCTTCAGATTTGTCATTGTCATCATCAGCAACTTCATCCATGTCCTTTATGAATTCAGTAAACTGTATACACACATGCACTTATAAACACATGAACTAGATTAAAAAAAAAGAATCACATTGAGAAAGCGGATCAGAAGCCTAACAATTTATATTCTGTCTTCAAATTTAAGTGGGTTTAACTCTATAGAGCTTCATTGTCTGGAAAATGTTATATATTATAAACATTTCCATACATAGAGAGAGTGGTGTTTTTGTAAGTTTTTAATGGTCAAGAGAAATAACATAAAGGTTCATAAACAGATCACTACTCAAATTGACCAATTTACGCTAGTTAACAAGACAAAAGGCTGGTAAGTTAAATGAGAAAATCTCGGAGAAACCAAACTCAGATGACCCTCAACTGCCACCTGCCACAATCTGTCACCATAGATAGGTCTTTTGATGTGTTGCTAACCGCTCTAGCAAACAAACCAAGAGATGCAGGAGATAATTTACAAAGTGCCTTTAGTGACCTCACACAATCTCTTTACATAAGCAGTGTGAGCGGAGAGAGCTGTTGAAATTATTTTCCTGATTGTACATTAGAGATGTCCATGAGCAAAGGACGCTTTCTTTTTCTCCTCCTCCCCACATGATCTCTCCTTGTTTTCCTTCTGTGGTTCTGTTGGACACATGCTGCCCAGCTTCTTCTATCTTATTTTTTTAGGTCCATTCTCCTGATTGTCTAGAATTGATCCAGATTGCGATGTTTCACTTCAGAACAGGGATGAAGAGAGTATCCAAAGACTCAGGGAGAAACAACAACAACAGAAAATAGGTGTCTTGAATGTTGGGAAGTCCTGACAAGAAGAATACTCCTGAAGACAGTTTCTTCACACACCCCAAACTTTGAATAAACCACAGAAATACTCCCAGCTCCTCATCTCATATGTACCTTTTCCTGACCCTTCTCAGGCATGGAGTGGCTGGTGGGAGATGGAGGGACAGCTGATCTATCACTATGTCAGAGGAACATTGGTGATGATGATGATTCTTACCCCCTGTTCCTTTCCCACTGGTCATTACAAGGCTGTTCTGGGCAACCGAGGTTGGTATCACCTGGTGCGGTAAGTCATGGCAGGGGGCAGGACTTATGGGGTGGGACTTCCAGTGCAGGACGTCTGGCACATGCGGGAGTGCACATGCACAACCTGAATGACCCTGCGTGCCCCCAGGGAGCAGCTGCACACCCCCGGAAAGGGCCAGAGAAAAGCTCCGGGAACTGGGGAGGGAGTGAAATGCCTCGTGCGCTCCTGGGAAAGGCCGGGAAGGAGTCCCTGGGACCCGGAAAGGGCTGGGGACTGACTGGGTGTCACCTCCCTCTTCTGAGGTGTCACCCGGTGTGATCCACACCTCCCCACCCTCTTAGTGACGCTACTGTCTACAATGTGGTCAGAGAGTGGGGGTGGGACAGGGAAATGCTGAGTTAGGAGAAGACTGCCTCCCTCTTGTGAGGACATCTTTGAAACCTGCATAGTATGGATTTCAGAAAACAATGAAAAAATGAATTTGGTAGATGTAGCAAGATATTACTACTGAAAGAAACACTGTTTTATTATAGCATGATTTTATTTTAATAAAAATTAAGTGAAAAAATAAAGAAAACTGTACAGTTCTTGAAGTCAGGAAGAAAACAGATTAAATTATTTGTTCTCCTCTGTGGGAATAAATAATTTAAACAAGCACATCCTTAGTCCAGAACTAAGTTGGCCCAGCCTGATGCAATTGGCTACAAATTGGTCTGAATCAACCTGATTTACTGCATTACTCAAGATTCAGCTAAATCTGATGCACAGTCCTAGTTTTAATTATTGTTTCATTAATTGGATGGTTTTCGCTTTCTTTCTCCTCTCTCTGTTTTACAGAGTTCATCACATTTTTGTCATGTTGGGCTTTATTGCGTTACTTTACACTCCTAATTGTATAATGCCTCCAACATTCATTTTTTAAAAAACAAACGTATTTTATAAACAGAAATGACAAATAAATAAGATAAGTTACAGTTGTATTAGGAACTTAAATCTATATGTAACAAGAAAACATTCCTGTCTGTTTTGACTTCCCTTATGTGGAAATTCCTTATGCAAGGGATATAAGCATTTGGTTGAATTCCATCTTGGCTTTGAACCTGAAATGGTAGGTCACTGCTACCTTCTTGTCATCACCTCATATTTTATGAGTCATCTCACATAAATCTGTCAACTCTGGGGTGTGTTGCACAGACAGACCCCAAGGATAACCTCCTCCACTTTTTCTAATCGGAGTGCTCTTGAGTAGTTGGTTTGAGGGACCATTCACCCAGAACTTCTTACCTCATTGGTGTTTTTTCTTTTTCTTTCTTTTATTAACAATGCCCCTGCCATTGGTAATCTAAAGGGAATGCATTTATTAATTCCTACATCTTTGGCTGAATAGTACAGAGCAGGCACAAACATTAAACTTTATCCCAAAGCCAGTGGGTTGGAAAATTCTTACTGATCCATGAATGAAACCGGGAGAGAGAGGGCAGGAATTGAGCTACCTAAAGGATGCAGCTGGAAAACAGGACTTCTGACTTACAGAGCTGACCAATTTAAGTGACTGCTGCACCACTGCTGTTTTGTCAAGGATCCTATCTTTTGTGGGTTCCCCAGCCTAAACTAATGGTCATTGCCAATAGCCTTAGGCTGCAGTTCTATACCCGCTTACCTGGTAGTAGCCATCACTGAACTCAGTGGATGTATTTCTGTTTAGAGTTATATCAGATGGTAGTGTTAATGGAAGAAAGCTCTGTTATACCATCTTAATAAGATCCCCAAAATGGGGAATATGAAGGTTGTTGTTTTTATGTGTCTTCAAGTTGATTCCAACTTATGGCAACCCTATTGTAAGGTTTTCTTGGCAAGATTTATTCAGAGAAGGTTTGCTATTTCCTTCCTCTAAGGCTGAGAGCATGGATTGCCCAAGATAACCCATGGGTTTCCATGGCTGTGTGTGGATTTGAACTCTGGTCTCCCAAGTTTCAATTCCTAGTCCAGCACTCAAAACACTACACTACACAGGTTCTTCCCAGCATATTTATTGCATACACACCCCATTTTGGAAATATGAGGCATCTCATATTTATCTGTGTGGGGCCTAAATATTTTCAAGGCACCAAATCATTTGGCAGCTAAGCAGGGTCTGCTTTGGTTAGTACTTGGATGGGAGACCTGCCAACGAATACCAGGTGCTGTAGGCTATATTTCAGAGAAACAAACTGGTGAAACCACCTCTGAGGATTCCTTGCCGAAGAAAACCCTTTGAAATATATGAGGTCACCATTCATTGGCAAGCAACTTGAGGGCATGTGGGTGCATGCGTGTAAGCGCGCGCACACACATTTATCTGCATTAAAAATGTTGAGTAATTTTAGAGGGGCCCAGTGCAATAATCTTTCTCTCCCACCTGTTCATATTTTCATATTAATAGACAGCAGTTCATGCCTTTGTATATTTGAAACCCAAAAGGGATAGTACTTAATGGGGTTTTAATTAAAGCAGATTGTTTAAAACGACTTGATTTTTCTAGAAATATGCTGCAGACGGCAACATTTGTTAATATCTCTAGTGTAATCACAACCTCATAAGAAATTCATCTGGATGTAAAATATGTCCCTCATATTTTCAGAGGTGGGGCAAAGTAACAGCAGGCAGATCTTGCATTTGTGCATCTGAAAAGCCCAGATGGAGACACTGCTACAATACCAAATAAATGGTTTAGGAAGGTGAACAATGAAAGCAACCAATTGCAAATAATAGCCCATTTGAGCAAGAACAAAGAGCAGCTTAGTCTACTCTATGAGTCTGTAATGGTCCCTTTGGACTGTGCTGTTTTATTTCAAAATGTGAATGGCAGTCATAAAATTACAGTGGGATCGAGACAAATACATGCCCCTTAACTGTGAGTGAATCTTCCTTAGACTTGAAGACATATGTTTTTATTAACAGCTCCTATGGCACAAATATATTATATTTGAGATAAATACAGTATTTCTCTCTTTCTTGCTTCGTTCTCCTGCCTTTCTTCTCTTTTGGTATTGTGATTCACGTCATTAGTAAGAACGTCTAATTCGTTGCTATTAAACCAAGAGGGAATTTTCTGTTCATTTAGTTCCTGCTGTTTATTGAAGATTGCAGGACAATGCTGGGAACAAATAATCAAAGTTTAAGAGGTCTGAATGAAGCAGCTATTTCCAACCAGGGGAGAAACAAAGAGGCAAACACAGGTGTTTGGGTGAACTAGGGCCATTTTTATTTAAAATGAACTTTTGAACAGAAATGATGACAAGTGGATTAGTAAATGACAGTGTGGGAATTGCTCAAAAGAACTTGGCAGCATCTGTCTGATGTTATTCAGGTAAACCAAAACTTTGCCATAAGAAAGCTCAACCTATTCTGGCATAAGAGGGATGGCCCTTACTAGTACCCACCAAACTGGGCAAATCTGTATCCAATCCACAGGTCCCAAAGCCCTGAACAGCAGGCCATGGAGACTTCACTGTACAGTACTTTATGATGATCATCAAATCCTGCATATTTGTTAAATTCCCCTCATTTCCTTGCCACATGATCAACTAACCAATGTAGCACGCATAAACCTAGTATCTATCTGGTATCCCAAAAATGTCAGTGCAGAGTAGGCAAACAAAAACCAAAAATAAAACCCTGATCATGGATCCAGTTTGTGGGGAAGCCAAGGATTCCCACTCTTGAAGCCAGATGGGATGTGTCTGTCATTTTTCACAGCAGAAACAGCCCAATTGTAGCCCCATTGTGGGACAAGAAGTCTTAGCTTGAGAGATGGATCATTAACTGATTTGATTGTGGACTGGTTCCTTTACAAAGTAAACCTAGCTGTGGAGCCTAGCTTTATTATCCTCATCAAGTCAAGTGGGAGATTCATGATTGGTAGGACTGAGAACAGAGATCAGCTGATATAATCTGTCACAGCCTATAGTGTGTCAGGTGATTTTAGACTTTGGTTTTGATGGCCTGAATTTTTGGTGAGTGGGGCAATACTTTTATATCACCAATGGAGGAGGTCCTTTTAAGTGATACTCTGCACTTCTGAAACAAATTGATGGCCTGAGGCACCACTGAAAGCATGGGTGCAGCCCAGTAGAATCTAGCGGGTCACCACTGATGGATCTATGGAAAAATTTTGTGGAACTGTGTAAGAATGTGGTGGGCATGGGCTTTCAGGTAGGCATGGCATCAATGGTGAAAGCACTGCTTTGGACCCCACTTTGTGAGAAAGGAGGGATACAAATTGAATGAATGAATGAATGAATGAATGAATAAAGCCCTGTTCTTTGTGAAGAATGGGATTAGGAGATCAGCTAAGATCTAGAAACTTATCACACATACTTCTGCCCCCGATCTGGACATGGCCAGGGGATGCTTGTGACCAAGTGTAAACACATTTTATCACATACCGCACTGTCCTCCAGGCGGTCCCATGCTATTGCTCAGCACCAGGCTGTTCCCATTCAGGGCTCAGGTGAGTGACTTTGCTCCACCAGAAAGCTTTCTGTCGGACCAAAATCACACACCTGAGCCCTGAATGGGAATGGCCTAGCTCCAGGTGATAGCATGGAACTGCCTTGAGGACAGTGCAGTGTGCGATAAAATGTGTTTACACTCGGCCACACGCATCCCCTCCCCATGTCCAGATCGGGGGCAGAAGTGTGTGCAATTAGTTTCCTGGTCATGATGCCTCTGGTCTGAGGATGGAGGTGTGCAATATCACCCGATTTTGGAAAAAAAAAATCCCAAAGTTTCAGTCTGCTCTGGGACTGGCTGGAAGCCTGGGTGATAATCTCCTTCCTCTCACCCTCACCATCAATCTTGCTTCCCCCATTTCCTTGCTGCTGATCTCACTTTTCCCCATCCGACTGTCAATCTTGCTTCCCCTGCCGTCAGTCTCACTTTTCCCCACCTCCTGCCACTGGACTTCTCTTCCCCTGCCCCGCACTGCCCTGCCCCCTGATCTCACTTCCCCCCACCTCCTTTGCCAATCTTCCTTTCATCCACCCTGCTACTTGAACTCTCTTCCCCTTGGCCCCCCACTGTTGACCTCTCTTTCTTTGATCCCCACTGCCTACTATTGTTTTCCCTCATCCCCCAATTTCACTTCCCTCTGCCACCCCGCCACTTTATCTCACTTCCTCACTCCTCCCCACTGATCTGCATGCCATAAATAGGGCAATAATGGGGAGAAAGTGGAAGTGGGGCAGCGTGGATACTGGTGCACAACACAGTGCAGCCCATATCAGTATTGAAGCAGAAGTACAATAAAGATTGCTTCAGTACTGTTATGTTTCCTTATTGTTAGGAAGTTTCTAATTAGGGGAATTTCTAGTTAACTCAAATTGCTGAGAGGGAGGGGTAACAACACCCTCACAAGACTGTATCCCTTATTGTATACCAAAGGAGCAAATAATCCCTTAAGAGATGATGCGGAGACAGGCTTTTCCAATTAAAGTCCAAATGTTTATTAAAAGGGGAACACAGAAATACCACAATGAGCACATACATACACACACATGCATACAAGAGACTCAATGAAAGTAAAGGTGGGAGAGTAGAAAAGATTATGAGGCAGAACTATGGGTGATACTCACTTCTGAAGGCTTCTTCAGGAGTCCAGTGTTGAAATGGATGATGGATAGGACATGGCCGCTGGAATGTGTGTGTGTGTGTGTGTGTGGGGGGGGGGTGTTGGCCGAGGGAGCTAAAAATCAAAGTCCATTCTGGCGTGGAGCCAAGCTGTATTCCGAAAATTGCACACGTGAGTGAGCAAATCTAGGGGTTCTTGTAGGCAAAATCTAGTCTCTTGCGATGAGCTTAGTGGATTGGCCAAAGCCTAGACAAAAGTGTTTGATTGCCTGGGCTTTGTTAAGCCAAGGTGTAGGGAAGCCTGGTCAATGCAGATGAGTCTGACACGATTAGGGGAGAGAAGCAGGTAGATGGGTGGGTCATTGATTTGATCATTGACCCATTAAGTGTGAGACTGAGAACCAACAGTCAGCATTGTGTTAGTTTTGGAAGTGATGGCTCCCTCATTAGCAACTCTCAAGCTACCTTTGGGGGATTTCCATGTGTATTGTTTCTAGGGACTCTGCCTTCTCTCTTGCAAGTTGCCTACCTAGTCTCCTCACTTCAGAGAAATGGCGGTTCCACTAGGAGGTCAGTTTCAGGGCAGAGTAAACTCCACACTCTAAAATTTTATAAAAATGCAGTTGTACTAACAGTAAGTTTCAAAAATATGATTGCTGCACTGTAGAAACCTCATGTGATAATCTGCATACAGTTGCAACAACTATTGTGTTAGCTCTAGAAGAGTACACAGAAATCTCTTGGTAGTATGATACACAGTAAGTGTTAAAATAGAGGCATAGTGGATCTGCAAACCCCAAGGCACTGGTGCTCAAGGAATAATAAAAAATAAATATAATCCATGTGAAACAATTCACAAAATGTGTTCTCGCACAGTTAGGTTTGCTGCAATAAACCTCTAGGTTTATCTCTTCTAAAATGTTGACATCTGCTTCTGAAGCAAAGGCATGCTGGGTTAGTGAATTCACTGGTACTTCAAAGCATGAATAGACAATGAGAAGTGTCAGTTTTGCTTTGTTTCTCTGAATGGATAAGATATTTGAGTATACAAGTATGGGTAAGTATAAGGTCAGGGGGAAAAATGGGAAAGAATGACAAATATGGGGCAATAAATGGGATAATGCTAGTTATGTTAAGGATGTGGATCAAGGACATGCAGATGTAAGTTCAGCTTTGCTGGCTGCAAGTGACAATGTCATAGTAGGGATGATTTGCCATGAAACATACAGCCTTTGGGGTGGGGGTGGTTCAGTTTTCTTATAGAAAAACATACACGGAGTAGGCAAAGTGTTCTTTTCCAGATGTTGATCCCATCAGCCCTGGTTAGCTTAACCAATGGTGAGGAATAATAGGAGCTGCAGTCCAACAGTTTTTTATTCATCCCTGCCATGGATTATTTGGGTGCAAGTGGTAGAAGCCCACACAACATCAGAGAATCCCATTTTTCTCTCCCTTGACCTTGGCAGGATTCAACCCCTCTCCAACCTTCCCAACTCCACCACCCAGAAAGAAATTCACCTCAACTGAATCTCACATGTCTGCCATTTAAATGTTATCTTCTCCTTCTTCTGGATTTCTTTAAAAGCGAGGGGGGGGGGGGGAAAAAAAAAAAAAGTGATTAGACCCTCCCTCCCTCCCTTCCTTAAAAAGCATTTCCCAGTGTAAAATAGGCCTATAGAGGGACAAACTAAGCATTCAATTATATCTCATTTACCATTTGGAGGTTCAAGGGGTGTCAGAAAGATGGGAGGAGTTCTACATGGATTACATGTGGCCAGGTGCTGCACTTTGTTGTCCTCTGGTTTGCAAAGTCAGTTTACATCAGGTTTATGATGTGCCATAAAGCTATTAGCAAAGAAGGCATTCTTTTCTGCACAAGAAAAAAAAGAAAGAAGAAGAAGCTGAGAATGTGAGTCATGAACAGGTTAATATGAAACACTGGGAAAAAATAATCAAGAAGGTATTATGAGTGGTTTGTGAAGCATGAAGATGGAGTCTGGAATTATAATGAGGCTGTACCTGGAGCTGGGTACAAAAGCACTGGCTTAGAAATAATTACTGGTTTACATTTGGACTCTTTTGGTTCTGCTGCTGGTGCTTCTGTTACTGCTACCTAATAGTAATACCTAATACTGATGCTAATACTAATAGATAAGAACAGTTTCATTAATAAAATATTGGATGCTTCTTTTTATTTTGAAAAATCCAATATTTACTTCATATTTCATCTGTTCTCAGAAATGCTCACATTACTCTTTTCCCCATCCTACCATATATCATGTAATCTCATTTTATCCACTGTTTCACCAAGGGACAGGATTTGGTGGATCTCCAGATATTGAACTGTGACTCTGGCATTGCTCACCCTTTCCTTCCTTCCTTCCTTCCTTCCTTCCTTCCTTCCTTCCTTCCTTCCTTCCTTCCTTCTATCTTTCTTTCTTTCTTTCTTGCAGTCATGTTTATTTCTTTGCAATTTGCCATGAAACTGGAGAATTGATTCGGTTCAAATGTCTTTCTAATATCATTATATAGACACATTGCCTTATTTGTATATAGGAGCATTAAATAGCTCTTATGCTATGATGTACCACATAACATGGCTTTGTAAACTTTCCCAAAAAGAAATTAATGGAAATCTCCCTTCTGGACTGGGGAGAGCAGCGAGACTTGCATCCCTCTCAAAATGATGTTGCATCAAGCTTCCTATACAATTGAACTTTCTCAGGAATTATTGATTAGAAGCATACTAAAGGATCCAGCAATAAGAAATATTGTTGTTTAGAACTTCCACAAACAATAAAGGCAGTATATAGTCTGTTCATTGTACACTTCCTTGGGAGGAAGCTGACTGGATACTTGAAGGAAACTTCTAAGTATATTTTGTGCCTTTAAGCCTCTTCAGACACACTGATGCAAACTGGCAGTGAAAGTTTACACTTTCAGATCCGCGTCCTTGAATATGCACAGAGGGGCCACCTCCGCTATTTACAATTACTTGTGTGCCCGGCAGTGCACCCCATTCAAGCTTATGGGGCTTGAATAAGTGTGAACCTCCACTTTCACGGGGGGTGCATAGGTCTGGAACGGATCCCCCACAAAAACGGAGGGCCAACTGTATTGTCATACTGTAGTTCTACACAAATAGATAACAGAGTTTTGTTATCACATATATTTGCTCAGCCTTGTTCCTTATATATCATCTTGCCCACATATCTTTTTAATGCCTTCGTATGTAATATTTTGTGTTTTAGGAGATTACTACATGTGGTGTTTAAACAATAATTATAGTAATAAAATAGTGCTTTTGGTGATAATTGTCATACAATGTTGCCTCCAACACATTGCTGATGTGTTTCCCAGGTTAGGATGTCCCTTTTCACTGATGGGGGAAACCATTGAGAGCTCCCCATCACATGGCAGTCCTGGGATTCCTCAAGTGCAAAACGTTGCCGCTGTGGCAGTTCTGAGATTGATGTCACAGTCTCCTCCTCTCCCACATCCCCATTCCCCCTTGCTGATCCCAAGCAGCCTGATTCACTTTTTAAAATTGTCTTTTTAAACAAACAAACAAACAAACAAACACATAAATTGCATTTTTAGAACAGTGGGATTGTATTTTAAAAAGTAACAAAATAAAATTAAACTAAAGGATTAATGGATAGGACATAGGACAGGGGAGTGAAGTTAAGGGTAGTGGCTTTCCTCTCTGGGGTGTTACCATGTGTGGGAAGGTGGGGCTCCAGGGGGTGGGGCCAAAAGGCCTCACCCTCTTCCTCCCTGCCCAGCATCACTTTACTCATAAGTAAAGCAGTGCCAGGCAGGGAGGTGGGTTGCGCTGGGCCCTCTTCCCCCATGCCTGGTGCCATTTTACCCATGAGTAAAACGGCACACAGTAGGGAGGTGGGGGGCACTTGGCTGGTGTCATCCCCCATCTGTGGTGTCACCCGGAGTGGTCCGCACCCCTGCACTCCTCTAGTGATGCTACTAAGGCAGAGTGCAATGGCAGCAGAAACCCCATGAAATCATGTAGTTGTGAAGGCATGGGATAATGGCTGCTCATAAAACCTACATGTTTTCCTTGTAATTGATTTGCATGACTGTGGTGAGAATGGGGCTCATGTGATGATGATGATGATGATGACAAAAACAAACAATAAAACACAATGCTATAAAATACTAAAATAATATACAAAAAAAATACTAGAAACAAAATCTGCATCAGTCACTACCCACCTTTGACACACTCAGCAACTTAATCTGGTGAATCGAAGAGGAAGGTCTTCAACTCTTTACAAAGAAGGTAAGATTCTCCTCCAGTTGGTGGTGCAAAGGAAGACTGTTCTTCAAATGTGGAGCCAGAACGTGAAAGGCTCGCAGACTTGAAAGAACCATACGCATTGGTGGCACTGCCAAGTCCTTAGGCATTTTGACAACTTGTAATATGCCAGGGAACTATGCTGTTATATCAATTATGCAGAAGACAACATTGTCATCCAGAAATTGAGTGGAATCTGTTTTGAACAGTGGAAGCTCTCTTTGGTTTACATAATAGTCCATTTCCTGAAGGAACAGTATTATCAGATTACTTGGCAATTAGGCTCGTCACTAAAAGAAATCTCAGTAACATAAGTCAAATGTATTTTAATGATTATGCAGTTCTGGCTGCTTGAAAATATACATAGGATTCTTACTCTGAAGAAGGGGAATAACACCTTACTTTTATTTAAAGCTGAGTGGCAAATGTCAGGGGTTGTGAGCCTGTATCCTGAAAGCTACATCCTGCTCCTTCACTCTCTACTCTGCCCTGCCTCCACATCCTTGGATTTTCACATATGCAAAGTGATTTGCTAAGCAATTTGCAAATGTATGAACTGAACTGTGGACTACATTATAAATTCAAAGGATGCCAGCTGGAATTTCTTGGATGTCCACAGGGTTGCCATGGGTCGAAATCGACTCGAGGGCAGTTAGCAACAAAACGACAATAACAACCAGGTGTCACCCAGTGGACAGATATAACATCCCATCTTTAGTTTGCATTCTTCTTATGCATGTTTTTTAAAAATATTTATTTCCATTTTTAACACTATAAAAACACTTTTTGCAGAAAATCACATGTAATACCAAGGAAAGAACAGTGAACTCCAGCTTTGAGTAAAGACTTGTACAGCATTTGTGATGACTGTTGTAAAATGCTTATGACAGTACAGTTGCCTGAACATTTAGCACAAGAGTGTTTTGATTCTACAGTGCTCCCATTTAGCTTAATCTTTTAAAATCTCCTGCACAAACCTAATCTCAGTATAGGATGTCAGTTCAGTTAAAATTAAAAATGGTGCAAAAAAATCCAGATATTTGAAAAATGGTTTTTAAAAGTGTTTCTTGAGTGTCAGGAAACTGACAAAGAGAAACCTGGACTGATGAGAATCTTGCAGTTGAAACGTATTCCATGTAAAGTTCTGGCAAAAATCCCAGAAAACATTTTCTGCATGGGAAACAGTATTTTCTGTGCAGAAAACAATACTTTTTGTGCAAAAATGTTATATTTTATGTAGAAAATGACAACAACAACAGCAACATTGTGCAGATTTTGTGCAGAATAAATCTGAAACTGCAAATTGTCTTTGCAGCAGGAAGAAAATTGCTAAAATTACTCATTGCTGCCTTCAAGAATGAAATGGCAAAGAAGTATATCACTAACTGAGATCCCAGTGTGGCTGATATCTAAGCCATAGCAAAAGGACCTTTGCAGTACCCCCTCTGCCTTAGTCTTCAAAACTGACCACAGTATTTAAAATAAGTTGCTGCAACAAGGTGAATGTCTACCAGGTCACTGAACACACCTTGTAGACCATCTGTAAATAAGTTATTGCTGAATTGCTTCTGCCCTAAGGTTGTGTTAATATAACACATTCAACCACTTTTCCTCTGGGGAGCATTTAAAGATCTTCAGTGTGTTATAATGTTCTTCACACTATCATTTGGGAAGATTTTCACACCTTGAGTTCACATCATGTATGTGTCACTTGTGAGTTCCCTATCCTACAGAGAAATTCTACTTATGCACGCTAAAAGGCTTCCATTTGCTGGCAGATGATGACAGACACGCCATAAAGCCACATTTAAATTGCAATTGTCTCATTAAAATTATCATCCAAATTTGCTTTTAGAGACAATCGACACTAAATATGGCACTGCTTTACTTCTTAAATGTATGAGTTCCATTTTCTATGCTTTTTTTTTTACAAGAGTGGCTAAAGATATGCTAGACAAGATAAAAAGAAACTAGTAAACACTATTTCAATAATTTAAAAAACAGTATAAGGCCAATAAAACTAGTAGAACTGCAGTAGCAGATCAGCTGCTTAGAAACACAGAGCTCAGAAAACATACTCTTTTGGAATACAACTACATGCTGGTTGGGGGATTCTGGGAGCTGTAGACTGGCATTCAGTATTGCAATTATGGATTTGTAACATAGAGTTACGGATCTGTAACTGCTCTGTATCCAGTGAGATGATGTAGTCTTACTGTAGTACTATGTAAATGCCACCTCTGCCCACCTCAAGAACCAGCAGCCAGATCAGGTGATGGACATCTTTTTGGCTTCTGAATGGAGCACAAAGTGGACAAGGACCTCTCCCCTTCCAGTAAGCAAGGCTACGACATTCAGAAACTTGTTGCAAGTCCTTTTTGCAGCTTCACTTACTGGAAGGAGTGGAGTGGAAACCTCCTCCTCCTCCTCCTTGCACCCTACTTGGAAACTGAATGCAAATCTTTCACTCAATCTGGCTAATGGCTTTTAAGGTAAATGTGGAGTGGGCCAAACCAGGAGATGCTACTTAAGTATGCAAATATGACTGAGGGTGCATCTATACCGTAGAAATAATACAGTTTGACACCACTTTATGTCCTGTAGCTCCAGGGAGTCCTGAGATTTGTAGTTTTACAAGGTCTTTAGTCTTCTCTGTTAAAAACTGTTAGTGCTTCGCAAAACTACAAATCCCAGGATTCTGTAGGATGGAGCCATGGCAATTAAAGTGGCATCAAACTACATCATTTCTACTGTGTAGATGCATGCCAAGTAGCCAGTGTAGAATATCAGCACATGTCTTTATGGAAAACAACAACACTTTCAAGTAGCATCGAACAATGCTTCTTAAGTGGTATGCCTAGCAGACTTTCCTCACAAATGTACGAGGGACCACAACTCTTGTCACATAGACTACAATCATTACTTTCTTTGCTGGAAACTTGTCATGGAGTGGCAGGAGATGATGCACAGGACAGCACCACTCCACACCCCACAATTTTGAGTATCACTGCTACAGAAAATTAGAAAAGATTTCCTTGACAGTGGAAGATACACAATGAAACAGCCAGCTAGAATTCAGACACCACATCTGAGATTCATGTCTTTGTCACTTTTACTAATGTAAGAGTGTGCAGAGGTGCATCTGGGAAACAGCACTCTCAAACTTATGCTATGATATGCCAGCATTTGAGAGGGGCTTACTGCAGTAAACAGACAACTACTGCCATTCCTCCCCACAGGAATCTGTCTGAGTTTTAAGACTAATTTCTGTCTTGCCACCTCCAAAAATATAATGAATAATATAATAATAATAATACAGTGTGCCCGCGTTATACACCTCTTTCAGCATACACTGAAAGCCACGCGGGGACGAAGGGGCGGCGCATCCCATAGGGATGAATGGGGTCTGTGCCTGTGGCATGCATGCACTGCCATGCCGCCATGCCACCGAGTGCACGAGCCCTGTTCATTTAAATGGGATTCGAGCACAGGCAATTTTTGTTTTACGCAGGGGAGTCCGGAACGGATCTTCTGCATAAACAAAGGGTGCACTGTAAATGATTTATTTATAGCCCACCCAATCATGAGGAATCTGGGTGGGTTACAACAATAAAAATACATTAAAAATACAATAAAATACAAAATTAATACCTTCCCAACCCAATTATAAAACTACAGTATAAGATAACCACAATTTAAAGACACTAAAATAAAATAGGATAAAAATTGGGGAAAATTTGGTAGATAGAGACATTGATCACGATCGTGTCATATTCGTATTCGGGGAGAGGAAACTAGTTTGGAAAGGCCTGTGGAAGAGATCCATCTTAAGGGCCTTCTTAAAGGCTGTAAGAGTGGAAATGTGGCAGATCTCCTCTGGCAGGTCATTCCATAACTTTGGAGCAGTGGTGGAAAGGCCCTCTGGGTAACTGAAGTTAGCCTGGACCTTAATGTGTGGGAAGTGAATGGATGGAAACAAGAGTCACACTCTTTTTAGCTATTGTGTCAACACTGAGGCTCTACAATGGCTTCCTGAACATATCAATTTTCCTCTGTTTTTGGAAGTCAAACAGCTTTAGTCCTGGTTAATCTTTGGATGGGAGATTAACCAAGGTATATTAGAGATCTCCAGATAGAAACTGTGTAGGGGTACTGCCAATCAGAAGATTCAGTATTGGGCTAAGTGGACCAATGGGCTGATTCAATATACACATTAGAAATCTCCAGAATGCTTGCACAGGAACTACATTTCCTCTAGGTATTATTCTAATGAATTATGGGGTGAAACAGACCACCTCGATAGAGTGGTTTGCCACAACCTCTTTCAGCACCAGATTGGGGCAGTGGCAACCACACACTGTGGCTCCGATCTGGCGTTTTTTCTGGCCCCAAAAGAAGTGACAAAATGCCGCTCCTTTTGAAGCCAGAAAAAAGGTGCCTTTGCCACCATTGTGGCACTTTCTGGCACTCCTTTTGTCATGTGTCATCTGAATACCATGCCAAAGGAGCACCGTAACACCACCTGTCATGCAGTTGGTTGGGCAGTATGATGGTGGCTTGGGGTGGAGTCTGGGTGTGCATCATGTGGCTGCCATGCCCCCACTCCACCTCGACATCAGCCCTTTTGGCCAGTTCGTTTAGCCCTATGCGATTAAAGCTCTGTCTGTATGGAGGAAAAGAAAGTTTCCTGTCCTGTTTCCACACTGACCTCTTTAGATGATGCATAGGGCCAAAAGAGGTAGAATAGGCCCAATCTGCACTCCAGGGCTATTCTTTGGAGTAAAAAGAGTCCCTGTTTGCTCTGAATCATGCTGGAAACTATGGAGATTTCCCTGGATATGTGAAGTGCATGCCAATGTGGGGACAGGGCAGGGAAGGAGTGTTGGTGGAAGGGCAGAAGAGGCCCGGAGGAGGAACTCTGGGCTGGGTGAGCCGCTAATCTACAGAATTGTGCAGACAGTGCTGTTGGCATCAGCTAGTTGCAGGTGCCAATTGTGTAGACAGTTAATCTTTCCTGCAGATCTGGAAGCCCCATTGGTAAGCCAGGTTTTCCCATCAATACAGACATAGTTCCTCTAAACATGCTCTCAGCAATAACTGCTTTCCTCATTATTTGGTACTTCCTTTAATAGCCATAACTGACCATTTATGCCTTCCTTCTGCTTCCCCTTGCAGGATCTCCATATTCCATATTCCGTTTTGGATTACTACTGCTCCATTTTATGCCATCGCGAAGTAGCTATTATAGGCTACTATATTCACTCTTAAGTGGAAGCTGAGTACAGAGACTGTTTGCCCAGTTGTTCCTTTCCCAATGAATCTCAATTACCAACTGAATAATTTTGGACTTAATCTTATCTGCTGTGACTATTTTCAGTGTTCAACAGTCCATGAAATTTCTCATTTCTTCACACCAGAGCACCTAGTCACTGCATTGCAGGGAATCCTTTCATTTTAACATACTGTCAAAAGAATTTTTGAAGTGCAAGCCTGCCTGTGCCAAACTGTACATCAGTATGCTTGTAGATTATTTTTCCCCTTCAGTTCTTCTGTACTCTTAGTAATACAACTTTTAAAAATCTGACTATCTTTCAAAGGTTGTATAAGAAATTAGGTGAATGAAACTGAGGTATATTTTTAGATTGCTGGGTTTAGCTGGCCACTTATGAATACATTTATTGCAACTGCAGCTCTGTGTGTACATGTCTAAGCCTCCCATACACTCCAGGGCCTGGATCTTAGAGGTGTGTAGTTTTTTGCATGTATAATTGTCTGCCCAACAGCTGTCAAGTCCTAGGCATACCTTCTGCTGTTGTTACCTACTAATGGGGAGAGGAGAGAATGGAATGGGGAGCAATAGAACCCATGAAGAAGCAGCTGGTCTCAGTTCAGTTGAGAAGGAAAGAAATGAGGGTCTGGTGTGAAGTCAAAGGCTTTCATGGCCGGCATCCATCCTTTTTTGTGGGTTTTTCGGGCTATGTGGCCATGATCTGGAAGAGTTTATTCCTGACGTTTTGCCAGCATCTTTGGCTGGCATCTTTAGAGAATGCTGGCATGGAAGTGAATGGGGTATATATACTGTGTGACCCTTAGGAGGAAGTGATTTACATGTCACTCTGTGTATTGGCCTCAGGGTTTAATTAGTGAGCCATTGTATGCTGAGAAACCCCCTGGTCCTGGCTGGTTTTCATTTGCACTTGCTGGGTCTTGATTTTGGTGTTTTTCAGGACTGGTAGCGAAACCTTGTTTACTTTAAGGGTTTCTTCTTTCCTGTTGAAATTGTCTATTTGTTTGTGGATTTCAGTGGCTTCTCTGTACATTCTGACCTGATTCAGTGATGGCGAACCTATGGCACGCGTGCCAGAAGTGGCACTCAGAGCCCTCTCTGTGGGCACATGTGCCGTAGCCCCAGCACAGAGTTTGCCAGAGTTTGTTACTAGAAAGCTAGAGGCACATGGCACTTTGCAGTAAATAAGTGGGGTTTGGGTTGCAGTTTGGGCACTCGGCCTCTAAAAGGTTCACCATCACTGTGATAGTTGTTGGCATGATCCAGAATTTCAGTGTTTTCAAACAGCATTTTATGCCTAGGATGGTTTATAACGTGTTCTGCTAGTGCTGACTTTTCTGGCTGACCCAATCTGCAGTGTCTCTTATGTTCCTTGATTTGTGTTCAAAGGCAGTGTTCAAATGTTACTTGAAAACACTGAAATTCTGGACCATGCCAACAAAAATGAGGGTGCATTTTCAAATGGAGTACCCTTTCCTTGCCTTTCCCTCAGTGGTCCAGAGCAGCTGGATTTTCATGGTCTGAATCACCTTCCCATTCTTTCCTCTCCCCACTGGCAAGCAACACCAGCAGGGTCAGTCCTAGCACATTACAGTTGCTGGGTAGTGTTGTTGTTGTTGTTTTTAGCAGAGTGCAAGTCAAGAGAATAACCTTTGGTGCCCTGTCCAAAAAGGGACTGAGGCATGTGTAAATTGCATTTACACACATATACATCACTAACAAGATGTGAGTCCAGATGTGTTAAACTATAGCTCCCATTCTCAGCCAACTTGGCCATGGTGGCTGGGTTAAGGAGTCCAACACATCCAAAGAATGCCCAGTTGAAAAAGACTGGTTTGAAGAATCTTTTTGAGGAAACAATTACATTGTATTCCCTCAGGGAGAAACTGCACATTACACTTTATATCTGCAAATATGTACATGTCTTACACTTCATTATTTTACTCCATCAATTTTAAATTGCTAAAATTATTCATTGCCCTTTTACTGTCTGGATCGGGGCTGCAGCAACCTCACACCACAGCCCTCATCTGGCCTCTGGAGGGTGCAAAAAGGGAAGCACAAAAAGCGGCTCCTTTTTGTGACCTCCAAGGGGTGCCATAGTTGTGGCAGTGTGGCTTTATGACACCCCTTTGGCACTGTACCATGTGGATGCAGTGCTGGAGTTGCGCCATGATGGTGTGCTCTGTGTGGACTGGCACACACCAAAATGGTGTCCTGGGGCATAGTTAGGGCATACAATGTGACTCCGCTGACAGGCTGGGAAAATGTGCTGGTCTGTATAGGCCCTTAATGAAGAAGTACATGCCTAATTTTTGAGGGAATGTCTTCTATTGCACAGCCTCGCCACATATTTTATTATGAAATGAGATTCCAAGACATCAGCACTTAACTCATAATGCTCTTCTGAGGAAGCACTCATGATACACTATGTAGATCATGTCTTCTATGTTTTCAAGTTCTTTTGTTCTGTTGCAGGTTCACTTAAGAGTATTTGAAGATATAAGTGTACTCCACTCAATCCCTTACCATTACACCAAATGTCAAGCTTTCCTAGACTGGGGGAGAAATTTCTCTGCCCTGCATTTTAGCTGCAAAACTCTTTTCAGACATCATCAGAACTGAATACACAAAAGCAAGGAAGATGCAAACATCTCAATGATGTGAGTATAACTGATTGAACATTCTGCTACTGATACAATCTTTGGCATTTTTGTGTGTGATTATGCAGCTCCATTGGTCTGAAGCAATCACGCAGAGAACTATCAGGACATTGACAGATTAGCATCATCAGTCCCCTGCTGTGACCGTCAACTTTCTGTATATTAATCAGGAAAAAAAGGAGCTTGCTGATTGCTATTTAAATTACACAAGGATATATTAGTCTTTTGGTCATACCTGACATATTGATATGGTACCAAATTACAAAACATCCCCAAAGGATTAAGTAACAGACAGCAGCTCCAAAATGGAATGCTTGGGTGGTAATTATTTTTCTTGTGGTTTAAGAAGTCTGATACATTTGGTACGCTTGGGGTTCCTTCAGAATAAAGTGTATCTGGAGGCCATCTGATTCAAATGCTTGAAACAACTGTAGTCCATGGATATGGGGTCCATTCTCAATCCACCCTAGCTGTTCAAAATATTGGCCTAGATTCATCATCACATTGGCAGTCCAATGCCAACACAGTAGAACTTTCCTTTCCTCCCCTCTTCAGGCCTTGTTCTTATGTAAATACAAATTCTGGCAGGTTTTCCTGGACCTCTGGAGTAGGTTCTTGAGTGCAGGGTTGGCTATAACAGAGAGAGGGTGCTGATCCCTTCCTAATTCAACTGATGCAAGTAATCCTATCAGTGGATGCTTTGTCCTGGATTTAGGCCATTGTATCATATCCAACCGAGCACAAACTTTTTTGTTTGGACTCTTGAAACCACTTCAAATGTTTAAAATGTGTGTGCAGTAGATCAGGAATTTATGCAAACACACCTCACTATGAGATACAGCAAAGAAACTACATCTGGGATTCATGCCTCTGCGTGAATCCCAGATGTAGTTTCTTTGCTGTATCTCATAGTGAGGTATGTTTGCATAAGTTCCTGATTCAGATAGGATTGTTCAAAGTTACCCTTGTATTTTTGAAAATATGGGGCTCGACAGACGGGTGGCTAAAAGCCGCCCATCTTTGCCCTGGGTCAGTGCTGCAGCAGCTGCACACTGTGGCACTGACGTGCTCCCTAAAAGAAGCCGCTCTAGGCAGCTTCTTCTTAGGGGCATCACAGGCATGCTTGCACACCATGGTGATGCCACTTCCATGGAGTGCTGTTTGGGTGCTCTGATGCCCATGCGTCATCATAGCGTGCCCTGTATGGATGGGTGCATGGCTGATAGTAGGGCTTGCAACTTGTAAACACTGAGCCCTACCTAGCTCCACCTTCGGGCCCAGGCCAGCACAAAGTGACTGTCTGTATCAGCCCTAAATATACATGGACCATCTACTTTGGGGATTCTCAGAGGCTGTTAATGGGCTTACTCATAATGTGAGGACATTCATACCTAACCAGCCTTATCAGTCATAACAGGGAGAACAATTTCCTTGGTAAATCTTTTAGTATATCAAACCCCATACAATGGCAGGGCTCATCAGATGATTACCTTCTGCACATATTTCCCCATAAAATGCACCTTTTATATGCATTTTCTTAGTCAAAAACTGCATTGCACTATTCAGAGAAGTGTGTAGTTTGAAGGGCAAGTGTGGTCTCATCCACATATTATTGTGGAAAAATGCAGACTGAATGAAATTCTCAAGCACCCCTATTTCCAAGGCTATTGCAATAAAAAGGGTTGTCATACACCATCATGGTATAGTGGTTTGAATGTTGGACTATGACTCTGGAGACCAGGGTTAAAAAACCTGCTGCACCATGGATACTCATTGGGTGACCTTGGGCAAGTCACCCACCCTCAGCCTAAGAGGACCCCCCCCCCAAACAAATCTTGCCAAGAAAACCCCATGATAGGTTTGCCTTAGGGTTGTCATAAACTGGAAACAATTTGAAGGCACACAACACATATGAATTACCAGAAATTACCCTATTATTCCAAGGTATTTACAAACTATTAGCTTAGTTACTACTGAAGACTTCTGTAACTCTACATAGGGTCTAGGGGTTAAAGTAGTCTGCTGTGGCCTGTACTGTCTGGATGGTAGGACAAATCATTCTGGTATACGTTTCTTACTGGAAAAAACAGGGTTTATCCCTTCAGTTTTTTCGCTGTTTCTGGCAAATCCAGAGTATACAAGCAGATGTGTCTACATTGGGTGCTAGCAGCATCAGTCCTGTGTTAGTTCTTGGTTATGCTGTTCTAATACTAGTGATTTATAGTGTATGTGTGGGAGCTGAGTTCCAAGTTTCTGTTCCTCCAGTTTTCAACTCTGTACAGAAAGTTGCCAAACTGTTGTTGTTGTTTTTTCATGAGATGAGAATCACCTATGGAAGAGGGAAAGGAAACTAGAAATATTACCATTTCATCATCCCTTTCCTGGCTAGCATAATTCAGTTTTCACCTACTTGATACTTTATTGTGCCAGGGACATGGTTGTTGATCAGATGACGTATGAGGGGAAGGATTTGACACTGAAGACTTAATGTTGTCAGACTTTACAACCAGGGCCGGCTCTAGCTATTTGGCCACCCTAAGTGAGAAATATTTTGGCACCCCCTGTCACCCCTCATAATTATTTTCACCCCTTGATTTCCACTGTTTCATTTGTTAAAGCTAAACATGACATAAAATTTAGGTTCCAATCTCTTGTCATAGTATTGAGAATTAGTCAAAAAGCCAATTAGGTTTTCACAGGTTAAAGACTTTTATTGCTGTGACATTATTGCTGGCAACTGGCGTTCTGTGTTGTGGCACCAAGGGTAAAGCAGGTGGGCAGTGAGAGGAGAGGGGGTCATTGAGTTTGAGGTTACATTCAAGGCACATGCAGAAGGCGGATGATGTACCGTGTGACTGCACCACGGACACAGGGGGGCACCAGGGACATAGCCAGGATTTTAGGAAAGGGGGGTCCAGACTAAGTGCCACCATTATATTCGGGCTTGGGTGAGGTGGCGCAGCAGCACACACCATTCATTTTTCTAATGGAAGGGGGGGGGGTCCGGACCCCAAGAATCTCCCCCCTTGGCTACGTCCCTGGGGGCACACATTTATGTTTTGGCCATTGTACAAAGAAACCGTCATGTGGTAGCTTGCTTTTATGTTGCTTGCTGTAATGAGTTATCACTTTAATATTGTTTAATTATGCAAAAAATATACCAAAAAGCCACCCCTAATTAACCAATATGGATGAGCTGGCCCTGTTCACAACTAAATGAATGAGCCACAATTGATCAGGGTCAATTCATGTTTTGCTGTCTGACACAAAGACTACAAGGTAGCTCCTTCATTTCTCATACATAAAAACTGGGCTGATTGGTGAACTTTAGCTTAGCATGGTAATGGGATGGTGTTTTTCAGTATAGTGGAAGGCAGTTGGCTAGAGAGTATGCCACAGGAAGTTCTTTGGAAAATAGTTATGGGCCACAGGTGCTGCCCTCAGTATCTTCTGCCTGATGAGATTGTTTCACTCTGCCCAATGATAGGACCGATCCTGCCAGCCCTCCATTGTTCATGTAAAGAAATGGTAGACTCTTTAAAAAGAAGTTGATGTAAATTGTCAAACTTACAAAGATACCTCTAAGGATGCAAATATTAACACTGATAAAAACACAAACTACACAGTATTAACTGTATTAACTGTTCTGTCTAGCATGAATCTCTTTCTAGAAATAGTATCCTCTGTTCTGCAGAGAACAAGTGGCAGATTACATACTGTATATGCAGCAGTATCTATGAGCACAGTATTGTAAGTCTGTATTAAATAATTCTGTATTAAAGTAACTGCACACAATTAACATTTCTGCCATGATTAACATTTCCCAGATGCCAGGTCTTCATGGTTCATATCTTAGACTTGCATCTGGCACTCTTCGAATGAGGTTTCATTTTTTATTGGATTATAGGGGTGATTCCAAATGTTGATAAGTATACTACTAACTACCCATCTTGTGTTACATGAATGTGATTGCCTTGTAAACAAGTTTAATGCTCTGTTTGCAAGTTGTAACAGGCAAGAAATCACATACTGTATGTTTCAGCCTGCTTAAATGAAACTGCTTATCCAAAGAATGTCCTAGCTGTTAGATCTGCTAGTATCACTCCTTTGGATTATTCACTGAGTGGTTCAATGTTTAATAAGGCAAATTAAGAAGAGCCAGTTTTGGGCCACTTCCTTAAGCAACATTTAGCTCATGGCACAGCAACAGTAAATTCACCTCACTGTATTTTCATCCATATTAATCATTTAGGTAACACAGTTGCTGGTCTCCATGGTTGGCCAATTGTTCAGGGATAATGAGAATTGTAGTTCAACAAGAAAGGAGCTAGTGTGGCATAATGGGTTAGAGTGTTGAATTGGGAGATACATTTGAAACGTGACATTTGTTGGCTAACCTTGGGGTAGTCTGTCTCTGTTTCTGTCTCACTCTCTCTCTCTCTCTTTTTTTCTTTTTATTAATAATTTTTAAATTCAAATTTCCATTTAATAAAATTATAAACTTTTAATGTTAAATTTGGTGTCTAAACCACAATTTCAAAGGGTCCTTTTCCCTAATCTTTCTCTTTCTTTATCCCCTTCTTATTCCTTTGTGTTTAATTATTTTTACTTCTCCCATAATCTTATTATATTTTCCCATTTCTTCTTGTAATATTGTACAATTTTCCCATTAATATACATCGTCACTATCCCATAGTAACCATCTCATTTAGTTTCATTAACTACTCTTCCATGATTGGCATGATTTTGCTCTTCCAATATTTTATGTAGGTAATTTTCACTGTGGTGACCATATACAATAATACACTTATTTCATCTTGGTTTAACTTGGCCTGTAGATCATCTGTTATGTTTGATAAGAATAATTCAGGTCATAATGGAATGTTTTTGTATATTGTTTCCTTAATAATTTTGTGTATGCTTTTCCAATATTTCTTTATCGCTTTACAATGCCAGCACATATGGTATAATGTTCCTTTTTTTCCTCTATAGCTCCAGCAAGTGTTGTTGTTTGTTTTCTTTATCTTGAACAATTTAGTTGGTGGCATGTACATCTAAAGAGCACTTTGTAATAGTTCTCTTTTAGATTACTGCATTTTGTGAATTTAATCTTTCCAAACTCTTTCCCAGTTTGACAATGTCTACCTATATTTTGCATCCATTTGACTATGTTTGCTTTGATTGTTTCTTTCAGATAATAATCCAGCAGGAATTAATAAAGTTTTGTTATCATATTTTTTCTTCTGATCAAAATATTTTATCTATTTCACTTCCTTCCTTTGCTATCTCATGAATTTTTGTATCTTTTAAAAAGTTTTCTATCAACTGGTGGTATAAAAACCAGTGTATGTTAAAACCTTCTTGGGTCAATTCTTCTTTCATTTTTATCCTGTATCCTTCAGCCTTTTTGTTCAGGATATCTTCATATTTAATCTATTTCCCCTTAAAGAGGTTTTCTTTTTTGTGGAAGGCTTCGTGAACTGATGCCCATCTCTGGATTCTTGGGTAAAAGTGTCTTTTGTATTTTGTCCACACTTTGTAGAGTGCTTTTCTTATGTAATGTTTTTTGAACTATTTATTTGCTTTAAGCTTGTCATAACATAGGAAGGCATGCCAACCAAAATATAGATTTTTGCCTTCCAACTCCAATAATATTTTGTTTCCCAAAGGTATTCAATCTTTTGTCAGCTGAGGGCTCTGGCATTATACATATATTTGCGTCTCTTTCTTTCCCCCAATCTACTTTACAGGATTGTTGTGAGGATAAATAAGGATAGTGCTATGCTTGTTACACCTTGAGATCATTGGAAGACAGGGAGGAGAAACTTGTCAGGATGGATCCCAGTCCTTTTCAGAGGCAATATTCTGACAGCTTCACTGTGGGAGTGCCCTGGGAACTAGCTAGTGTGTTTTGAGCCAGTTGCTGTTCACTGTAACCTGCTGTGACTGTGCAAATTGGATTTCCTTCATTCCTGACTGATTTTGATGTGATTTATTACTAGATTTTTACTGGTTTGATTTGCTGTAACCTAGTTGACTCAGAGCAGCTGGTGGCTTCCCTCTCAGTATGGTGGAGTATCTGTGGTAGGCTTTAGTCAGATCTTCAAAGGTGCTATTCAAGAATCTAATCCCTGTTCTCCAAACAGATCCAGCATCTTTACAGTGTGATCTAAAAGGTGGAATGGATTCACTGCCTCTTTGACATAGGGGCCACTAGCCACCACTGGACTGACTTTAGCCTGGCTTATGTAACTGGGCATGACTTAGGGCCATAGTAACATCCTATGGTATCCTGAGATTTGTCATTTGGAGGGGGCATTTAGACTTCTTAGCCATTTCTTGTAGTTCTCCACCAAACTACAAACCCCAGGATCCCATGGCAGTTAAAATACAACCGTGTCACTATAATTCTGTAATGTGAAAGGCCCTTATTTCAATCTGACACAGTTCATCTCTTCCACGAAGGTTCCCAAGCCCTGATAAAACATAATATTTTTTCCTGCCCCCATTAAAAAATTACTGACATTTCTCCTTCCTTTGGTGTTTTTTTGTGTGTGAAAGAAGTCATTCTGGTGAAGAGGAATAGATTTGTCCAGCTCCAAAATGTAGGAATAATACAGACATATTGAATGCTGTATAGCATTGCCATTTAAGCAGATTATCACATTCCTAATAAAACCGATTTACCTCTTCCGAGTTACATTCTAATTCAGGATGCACCTGGATATTATCACAAGGATTTTGCTGTTGCTGCCCTCGACTGCATCTAGGCAAAAATCCAGCAGAAATCTACCCTCAAGCAGCTGCTTTTCATTTTCAGGAGCTTCCCGGTCTTGCAAATTGGCCAGCTGAGAGTCAGATTTTTGCCTGGATCCAAAATGTGCTTGGGTCATAAAATAAATTAATTTGGATTTTCATGGAAAGAATTTCCTGTTCTTCTTGATGCTCTTTTGGCCCTGACCTGCTCCCTTGAAAAGACTGCCTGGGCAAGTTTTTTTAAAAAAAGAAGTTCATGAAAGGGAAAAAGGAGGCCTATCAAAGAAACTGGTGAAGAAGACAGAGGACAGGAAGGAGAATATAGGAAACTTTTTTTTAAAAAAGTAATTTCCTTAAGCCAAATAGATCTAAAGTCGGAAAGCATTGTGCTTAACACCACAATGTCTGCCAATTTTCTTCCTTCTCTGTAGTATTATCATGTAAATTAACACAGCTAGCCAGAGAGCAGTGGCTCACCCATCTGTTTTCTAACTTGTTGCTTTCTGACTGTCTGACCCTTTGCTGTTAAAGATTAATCCCAGCTATTTATTGGCCTCTAAGCTTCATATGAAGACTTTCCACTCTGCTGATATTGTTGCTGGCGTGTCAGAACTGTAATATGTAAAGCCATCTAGCAGTGTCCACTAACAAACTTGGAACTACATTACAGTAATTCTGAACAAGCTATACTCTTTGATGTGTTGTTGATGTCAGAGACTTCAACTTTGGACTTTGGGTCTTCTGGGTTTGTTTGCTTGCATCTGTTTAAATGACAAAAGTTTTCACATTTGTCACGATAACAAAGCAAGCTTGAATTTGAATGTAGCATTAATTGATATTACTGAAATGAAATATAATAAAATTATGGGATGGAAAATCATGATGCAGTTTTTTTAGTGGCTAACAAGTTTCATTGATGGATTAAAGGTTTTTGCTTTTTGGCGCACTTGTGACATCATATCACTTTTGGCTTTGTTTTGGATCATTTTTGGGACATTTGGAGGTGTTTTCCAATTTCAAAGTACAGGAGGATTGAGAGATTGCAGGGGTAAATTGCAGGGGCATTCACCCTTTGGGAAGTGCAGGGTTGTTGATTTTTCTTGGGTGTGTGTGTGTGAAAATCACATTTAATTTTGAGAGGTTTTCAGGTACTGGAGCATCTCTAGCCCCTGGGTTGCACTTTGCCCACCCCACCTCTGCTATGAAGGATTCTGTGATCATGTGATTGGAAATGCTGTCTTCTTAGGATTTCTAACCATAGGCATGACATTAGCACATTTGGCTGATCACACACTGATTATTGTACTGAAAACATGTTGTTGTTATGTGCTTTCAAGACCCTAGGATGAACTATTATGTGATTTTCTGGGACTGAAAATGTGTGCCGCACCCAAGGTCACCCAGTGGGTTTTCATGGCTGAGCGTGGAATCGAACCCTGATCTCCAGTGCTCAAACCACTACACCATGCTGGCTCTCAGAGCTGGCTGAAAACACCACTGCCTAAAAGGCAACTGGGTAGATAGTGCTTACATGCAAGCTCACATGCTGCTCTCCCCATACTTTGCCATATTGATGAGCAGGCCAGTGCCTGCAATGGGCCTTTACAAATGCATGAAGATACATATTGTTTGCACATTTGGGCAATATTCAAGCAGAACTCCACATCAACAGTGCATTATTATCTATCAGCGTTGACTGGTGCAATGCCAGTTTTAGACTGTGGGTGCGCGAAGTGCGTCAGTCTCCTCGCCCACTGAGTTTCCCTCTCCATCTGGGCACACAACACGTACCTCCACCCAGAATGAAAGAGGTGAGAAGAGACTCATGTTCCTTCTGCTTGCTCTTGCTGCTGCTTGGAGATGGCAGACAGATAGAAGGAACAGCAGGAAGGAATAGCAGTTGGGCAAGAGGTTCTGTTGCAGTGAAGGTGGCCTGGAGTGCTACGCTGTGATGCCACTTCTGCTGTCTTGAGTTTTTGGACTATTCACAAAAATATGTCTGGGATTAACAGAGATAGTTCAATATTTTTCTGACAAGATGGCTTCTCATTCCCAATCTGTGTAGCAGCTGACCAAACTAGCCATTGAAAGGAATGATGTGAACACTGGTGAAAGGAAAGCCTCATCTAACATGATGGCAACAGGCTAGCTGGGAGAAAGGGTACATAGAAAGCAATGGCTCACTTGGCTGTTTCAGTACTCCAAATTTTTCTACATAGCCATCTCTTCTTCCACGTCATGATTCCTTAGATAAATTTACCCCTCCATGTCTGTGGACTTGAAATCCACAGATTTAAAATCTGTGGAGGGGCAACCACCATTAATCTTATGGGGCTTGAATGTGCACAAGATTTGGAACCCACAAGGTGTGTGTGTGTGTGTGTGGAACGGATCTCCCATGAATTCCAAGGGGTGACTGTATATGAAAACAAACCTCAACATTTACTGAAGTAACAAGTATACACAGATATTTAAAAAGTCTGTTCTTCCAAAGGAGATGTTGAGGGCTGGGGTATGTTTTCTAGAATTTGTGGCACACCTTGCAGCCCTTGCAGAGTCCCTGGGGTAGAAAATCTGCCCCCCAAACTGCAGCTGCCCACAGTTATTCTACAGACTGGTAATAACTGACCAACTTATTCCCTGAATAAATGCTGCAGCTTGTCTTGAAGTGTGATACATTTTTGACAAGTTAGACCCATAGCTTGTCATTTCCTGTTTTTTTGCCAGTTACTCAAGTGTTTGAAAATTCCACCCTTTTAGAAGCATTTGTCAATCCACACCTCTTCTCCCATTCAAACTTCATTTAGTGGGCTGAACAAATAAATAGTTTTGTCAGAAATAGACAATATACTGGGCACTCTTCATTTCTATTACGTTTTCTCTCCTTACAACATTACTTTTCTCATAATGCCCATATCCCCAGCTTCAGAAGAAATGTGTATAAAAGGCAGGATTTTAAAAATGTACTTGAAGAAGAGTATGAGACAAAAGTACAATATAGGATGGATAATGGATGCAGAGAATACAGTGGAAGAAGTAAAATTTGAACAGTCACCATTTTTCAAGCTAGCATTCAGTGTTGCACCTTCTCGGTCTCCAGAAAAGTTGGTTTAACATTCCTGCTATTGGGAAACAGAACTCACCAAAAGCACAGAGCACTGGATCAGTCCTCTAATATATTAACCTCAATATAATACCTCCGAAGCACTATGATTTGAAAATTCTGGTGAAATCTTTCACTTTGATCACATAATAGAGCTACCAGGAATCATCTACCTATCCTGGTATTTTGTCTGCACTGGGTCAATCTTTGAAGACATACCAGCCCTGTCCAATTAGGGTTGCCATATTCCATATCTGGACACCTAGTTTGTATGTTATGCAAATTATTAACATTATGAAAATTATTAATTTGTATTCTGATTATGTAACTTCAACACATTAATTGATGCACTTTTTCTACCATTATGTTTCAGCCTCAGGACCAGAACCCAGTTAAGAGTTCTTCTTTTCCTTAGCTGTAGTGAGGAAGGAGAGTTCCAAGAGCCCCAGAGCATAAAAAGACTCCACTGTGCTGCCTAACCCTAGGCGCAAGTCCCCAACACAATTGCTACACAACACAAGGCCATCTCTGTTTGCCTCTTTTCTTTTCCCACCTCCTGGGCCTGTCAGGTGAAATGTTGCCCCTGTGCAGTAGCAACTGGAGCCGGCAGGGTGGGATGAGGCTCCCACCATTGCCAGTCTTCTTGCATGGTTTCCTGCTTCATCACCACTGCCACTTTTTAACCTACCCATTGGCCAGAGACAAAGGAGAAATCCAGGATTTACTGCTTTCACTGGCCCAACTGTCCGGGACATTTTTTGGTCCCTTCAATCTGGAATTTTCCAGGTCTTCCAGGACAAATGGCAACAACCATGTGTCCAGACTCCAGTGGCTTATTTATCATGCTTTCTTCAGCATGGGAGCAAGGGAGTACTTACCCATAGCATCCTCTGATATTGCTTTTCTCACTTGGAAGCCAATACATCTGAAGAGGAGGGGTTCCTATTTGTTTAGAGGTTTTCTAAGGAGCAGGGTTCCTGATTTTCTGGTATTTTTGTTTGCACAGAAAACCTCCATGAGAACAGGACTATCTTCTCTTCAGATACAAGAAGATTACAATGTGGGGACTAGAGTTTCTCTTGCTTCCATTTTTAATTGGATTTTAAAAATATGATTACAAAGACCAGAAGAGCCAAAAAAAAAAAAAAAAATTAGAAAGGAGGGAGGGAGGGAGGGAAGGAAGGAAGGAGAGAGGGATAAAATACATAGGATATGAACAAGGGCTAGGGAGTTGGGCATCCATATTCACAGATTTTGCATCCATAGATACAACCCTTCACAGACTGAAAATAAAAATCTAAAAAGTAAACCTTGATTTTATAATTTATATGAAGAACAGCATTTTACTATGTCATTGTATATAATGGGACTTGAGCGTCCATGGTTTTTGGAATCCACAGAAGGTCCAAACCTCAGTGGATACCAAGGGCCCACTGTACATTGATATATACTGATATATTTCCCAAAATACATTTTCTTGAAGTTAATGTACACATAATGCATGTTCCTGCATAGCTAAAGAGGGAAGATCTTCTGAGCATTGAACAACCTTGGAGCGTAACCCTTTTTGCAACCATAAAAAGATGAAATATTCAACAGTTTTGAGCCTCAGTTCCAACAATTTTGAGTCTTGGTTAAATTATAAATCATGAGGACATAATTTAAAAGAATTTACGCATCTACAAATACCAAATATTTTTCTAATACAAAATTAATGCATTGAAACACATCCAGCCCAAAAGGAATAACCACTAAACATGGCCACATCATGTGCCACAAGGAAGCTGTAACTGCACTATATCTGTGTTACTGCTGTGTTGAAGAAATTGTGGTAATGCCTGAACATACTGTGTCTATGTGTCTCTTCTAAATCTGCTAACATCCTCTGAATCTCTCCAAATCAGTTTGATTTCATTCTAGAATCAGGGAAGTAAAAAGTCTGAAGAGAAGATGTTCCTGTGAGCAAGAAAATTTGGGTTTTTGCTCATGTGGGGACTCTCCACATGGACAGGAGTGTCTCTTCTTTGTTTTGGTGCTTTCCAGCTGAGGGATATGGTGATGAAGGAAGGCAGGGTCTGCACATTCCTCTTCACATGTTGATTCAAACTGGGAAAGTAATGCCTAAAAAGGGCTTAGGTAATTTTTGTATCCCGTTTCCCTCCTCTAAATCCATTTGTGGATCTGATGGCTGATTTCTTTCAATTTCCTTTATTGACATTTCAAACTCTCACATGTCTATGATGTGTGTGCGTGTGTGCAAGTGTTTTGCTCTTTCAGTCAGTACATTTAGAAACTTTTTGATAAAGAGAGAATATTATAAAAATAGTCCACAATGCTGGTTACCATAAACATACCATTGAATACATGAAAAACATGGCTTTTGCTGTTTTGCTGCAGCATAGTAATGAATGCCAGGTGCTATAGGCTATATTTCAGAAGAAGGAACTGGAAAACTACCTCTGAGTATTCCCTGCCAAAAAAACCATAAGTCGACAGTCAAAATAAAGGCACATACACACACAGAGTAACATAAAGAGTATTGTAAACTGCTAATGCTCAGAAAAAGTGAGAACATTCTAGAAATAATTAATCCCTGAATTATTGAATAAAATGACAAATACATTTCACAGTCCAGACCAACTCCAGTTTTACATCTTTAATGAGCAACACAAATGCACTAATGGTGACCTTTGAAGGGATATACATGCTTATCTACATCTGACATATTATTGGACTTAATGATCTGCAGATGAGCATCATGATGTACTTGTACATCTATATTATCATCTACATCTGTTTGTGTGCATGGCCGTGCATAATTACATTCCCTGAATGGGAAGGTTCAGAGGGCCTGAAAGTATTGTAGCACAATTGTATATGGTACTTAACTGCATTAGCCAAATAGCTTTGATTTCAATGGTAACTTATGGGGATGGGATGGGGTGGGATGAGAAAATAGTTTTCCAGCAAATCATTGCGCCAGTGCTACACAGTAGGCTCATTATTTCCTGCAGTGGCTTATATGGTCCCAAGATGGCTTTTTAAAGGAAAAAATGAACCATGCTTGCACCATCAGGAAAGAGACTCGGCTTTCTAGAGAAAGGGATAAACCAGTGATCCTGAAGAAATCCATGATGCATTTCTGACTCTCTGTCTCAAAATCAGCAGGGAAGGAATGACACAGATTTAGACTTTATGGACTTTATGTGACTGTGGTACACTATCACAGGAAAAAGCCCTCCCTCCCCCAGTATATAAATAAAAGTGAACATATGAGTCTTTTGTTATTTAATTACTGCTGGATTTTAGCTATTAAACACAGTTAAAATTCACGTACTCTCACTATACATCTTTGTTGTGTCCAGCCTTGAGTGTCAGCTGGTGTTATAGAAGAGGTTGCTATTATCAGAAATCCCTGTTTGAGATACTCCTGCTATCCCTCTCTCTCTTTTTCAACCCCTGGTAATATCTTCAAGCAGAAGCTTCCCATTAACCGAGCTACAAATTGCAGCATCTCCTTGTACACATGCGGAAAGCTGCCATGCAAATCCCTTTTGTGCTGACAGCACAAATAATTCCATTTTTACTGCTGCACTAATTGATTTGCACTCATCATGAGTGCTTTTACCCTAATTTAATAAGGAAGTGTGAAAGTATTTCTCCCCACCAACAGCAGGCTTGATGTGGTATTTGGAGGAAAAGTGTTAATTAGACACAGTTTTTTCTGTCACATTGTCTTCCTATTCCATGGCAAAAGAAGGTGGGAGATAGCTGTGCCTAGTGGTGATAGATGTCCTTTGCCAACTCACTTTTCCTTTCTTAGGTGGAAGAAAAGGGCAGCACACACAAACCTTCATGGCATGCAACACTGAATCTCTTAAACTTGCTCAGATGTTTGAAATATTTTGTTGTTGTGATGGTGGTGGGTGGTGGTGGTGGGGGAGAATCATCTACTGCTTGCCTTCTTCCATTGTGATGATCAACAGAAAACTGAGGGAGAAAATGGAACATGGGAAGTGGTCTTTATAGTTATTGCCAAGTCTCATCTAATGGGAGTATCTCAGGTGACCCTATGAATGAGTGACTACCATGTCACCCTATATCAATAGTCCTGCTGAGGTTTTGCTCATGGTTGTGACCTCCCTGATTGGTTCTGTCTATCTGGAATGTGATCTTCCTCTTTTCCTACAGCCTTCTCCTTATCAAGCATCATCATCTCTTCTAGTGAGTAATGGTTTCTCATGATTATGTCCAAATGTCTCAGATTAGTTATCTTGGCTTCTAAGGAGAGTTTAGGCCTGATTGGCTCCAGGATTCATTTAGTTGTCTGTTTTGCAGTGTAGGGTATCTGCAAAAAGACCTAAATATCCTGAAGGCACCAGATCCCATATGATCTTGGTGCACATAAGTACATTGGACCCTTGTTATACGCTGGGGTTTGGTTCCAAGATCCCTCGTAAATAACAAAATCCGTGTATGCTCAAGTCCCATTAAATATAATGACATAGCAAAATGATGGCCCTTATAAAAAATTATACTTTTTTTGAACATTTTCAAACTGTGGATGCTTGAATCCATGTATAAAAAATCAGTGTATAAGAAGGGATGACTGTAGATGCATTATAATGAGCCCACCCCAACCCTAAGGTGAACCTATCCTGGGGTTTTCTTGGCAAGATTTGTTCAGAGAGGGTTTGCCTTTGCCTTTCTCTGAGGCTGAGAGAGTGTGACTTGTCCAAGGTCACCCTATAGGTTTCTATGACCAAGTGGGAATTTGAACCTCGGTTTCCAGAGTTGTAGTCTAATGCTGAAACCATTGCACCACACTAGCTTATTCTGTTCAACTGTATAGGCTAGGAATTTTACCTGGAATCTTTCGCGTGAAAAACTAGGCTTGTCATCACTATTGAGAATGCTAAAGGGTGTCTTATGTTTGGAATCCTTGTGTAGCTAAAGGATGTCTACACAAGGGCAGTTGTGTATCCAGCACTAAAAATTTAACAGTGGCCTTAGTTCAGGAACCCCTGGATTGGTTGAGCAGCATACACTTTTCCAGCAGAGGAGACTCAGTAGGGAGAATCAGATAGCAGCATTCAGGAGACCTTTCACCATTGCTTCCACACCACATACTGTCTAAGGCAAACATCTCAGCCTAATGGTAGAACCAACAATGAAGGTGAATATTTGGTGTTTCATCTTTGATGTCTGCTTCTTGCTTGGGTGCCATCACTTGATGTTGCATTTATTTCATTGGCAACCTTCTTTTTATCCTGTTCACCATATTTGTTTTAATCTTGAGTTGGGCTTAGCCAGCCGGAAATTCAGAGACCAAATCTGCTTTATTTAAACGTATTTGCATGCCACTCAATTGAAGTTACATTTGTGAAAACCATGAAATTAAATTCTGCTGTAACAGGAATGTATATTGTTTTCAGGTACATGGGCTGTGTTTTTTCTTTTTGTTAGCAATGTTTTCTATCATTTTTCTTGAAACAACAGCATCAAGTCATTCATGAAATATATTTCTATGAAATATTTGTTAGTTGGGATAGCTGTTCAGTGTTGTTCTTCTGGGCCCGTTTGCGCTATAGCTAAACACTGGGGAGAAAAGTCCAAATTAACTTGCTGCATAGTTAAGTCTTTTGGCCTGATGTTACATGGACTGTGAATGTAACTTTCAGAAACATATTGGGGCTAATTTAGCATGACAGCTCCCTGAGCTAACCAAGACAAACTCTCAAGTGGATTTATATGTTCTTTTTCAAGGGCTTGAACTGTGAAGTTCTACTTTATACTCTGCTTTCCAGAAAGTTCTAAACTAGTTTTTGAATTCTTTTTGTTAGGCCATGTGCAGATGGCAACTTTCATCATGGCTGATTAAGTGCTGCACAGCACATTGCCAGAAATGAGGGTCACATTCCTGCTACTCCAGAAAGAGGTGCCAACAGATTTGAGGGTGAGTGAAGGAGTGGCAAGAAAATGACTGCACTTCAGATCCAGTCAGTACTGGAAATGGCCAGGGATTTGGGGGACCATAGCCCACTACCCTTTCTCTATAGCCTGTTTTGGACTTTTTCAACCATGGTCCTATCTTGTTAGATACCATAAACAATTTGTGTTGGCATCGGCACAGACCCTCTGCAGCATCTGGTTGCATAGACATCTATTAGTAAAATTTCAGGTTGTTTCTGAGCTTGTAATATTGATTTTTTAAAATAAATAAATAAATAAATTAGGAACAGATTGGTGTGTGTGTGCATGCATGTATTTATAAACCCATGGTCAATATAAATCTAGTTAAATAGAATAGCCATTATTGTAGCTGACATGAACAACTTATGACCCTCCAGATGTTGGCTGGATTGCAGCTCTCATCATCCCTGGCCATTGGCTTTGCTGGCTAGTGCTGATGGGATTATCCAACCATATCTGGGGGCCAAAAAGTTGCCCACCCTGATATAGTCATAAACTATGACTATGTCAGTTTCTAGCTCAAAACATGAAATGATTTTGACAAAGCTACCATACTAGAACTGAAAGTCAAAAGACTCAAGTGCATACAAACTTCATGGCTACTGGTAGCTGATGTGATTTCAAATACGACACTGATATCCATGTTTATGTATGATGCATACATTAATGTACACAGAGATTATGTGAATATGAAGCATAATAGAGACGGGTGAGCTTCTGGAATAAATGTAGCAGTGTTTAAATGTCCTTTGATAATAGTGAAGCAAATTAGTCTTGAGTCATATGCAGTGAAATCCTATACATGTCCACTCAGAAATTAGACCATTGGGCATCCATAATAATTGATGTAGGTATAGGCTATAGCGTGCAGCTCTTGCCCTGTTTCCAGTTCTCTGAGGATGTAGTTTGTAGTTTGTCACTACTTTAATGGTCTTGGCTCCATCCTATGGTATCATGGGATTTGTGGTTTTTTTGCAGCACCAGAGTTCTCTGGCTGAGAAAACTAAATATCTCCAAAACCTACAAATCTCAGAATTTCATAGCACTGCAATGTGGCAGTGGTGTCAAACTGCATTAGTTCTGTGGAGATATAAGAGGGTATTTACAGCCACTTTAAATACTCCCTTTTTAAAGGAGTGTGTTTAAAATAATAATAATTTATATCCTGCTTTCCCTCGCAAAATTGGAACTCAAAGCAGCTTACAATGTAAAAGGCTACAATTAAAAACATACCAAAGGGAGCATTAAAATAGAATTAAACTGTTACAGTATTAAAACACATCATTCATTAAAAGAATTAAAAATGGTTAAAACTGTACAATTAAAACAGTACAACAGCTTGTTCTTAAAGACTTTCTGTTTTAAAAACCTGTCTGAATAAAAATGTAGTCTGCTGACAGAAGAACAACAAGGAGGGGCCATTCTGGTCTCCCTGGGAAGTGATTTCCAGAGTCTAGGGGCAGTCACCAAGAAGGCCCTCTCTTACGTTCCCACTGACTATGTTTGTGAAGGTGTGAGATTGATAGAAGGGCCTTTTCTGAGGATCTCAGAGCCTGGGCCGGTTCATACAGGGAGATACAGTCTGCCAAATAGCCTGGCCCTGAGTCATATAGGGCTTTATAGATCATAACTAACTTTTTGAATTGTGCCCAGAAACAAACTGGTTGCTAGTGAGCTGTTTCAAGAAGGGCATTGTGTGGTCTCTGTACCCTGTCCCAGTTAACAATCTGGCTGCAGCTCTTTGGACCAGCTGAAGTTTCCAAACACTCCTCAAAGGCAACCCTAAGTAAAACATGTTATAGTTTCAGTATCATGCCCAAAATGGTAGGTTGGACACAGGCTGGTAATGATCCATTAAAACAGGATTCAGGGATGGCCTTTTCAATGAAGATCTCACAACTGCTTCCTTTAGGCAAGTTGAAACATTGCTTTGTTGTAGGGAGGTATTGACTAACCCCTTCACCCACTCAGCAAGGACAACAGCCTGACACACATGTGGTGGCTCTCATTTCTCCGAGCATGCTGTCCACTTCATCAGGCTGCACAAATTGAAAAGTATCCATTAACACTGGACAAACAGGCTCCAGGGTTACATCCACTGGCACTGTATCAACTACAGCATCCAAGTTGGAGCAGATGTGAGTGACTTTGTCTGCAAAGTTCTTGCAAATTATTTACAGTGGGCTGCCAAGTGTTTGTGTGCAACACAACCCTGACCACTCAGAATAGATCTGTTGGACAGCTCCCTGCAGATGCAATGCTGGCAGCAAAAAAATAATTTCTTTGTTGCTGCACTGCCATGGAGTAGGCCTTCAGCCCATTTTCACCCTAGCCTGTGTTAGGTCAGATTTACTTTGAAACTTCCACCAATGCTGATCTAATCTCTGTCTCACTCATTTAATCACCACCAACTCACTGGACAGCCAGGTAAGATGTTTGACTGCAATCCGTATGAGGGGATGTTCAGAAGAAATTATGTCCACTGTCCTGACTATTCCCCGATTCCAAAGGTTGGCCAGAGCTTCAACTTCTGAGATGATAGGAAACTCCTCAAGTGCCACCAGAAATCCATCCGGATCCATCAGCATCCTATGGTGGACCATCCTATTTGGTCATCTACCCCTGCAAAGGTTTTGAGTCCCAGTGAGTCTAAACCTGACCTGATGATGATCTGTCCATCTGTAGCATCACAGGGGGTGGGTGGGTGCAGGCCACATTGGATAACACCTCAGATGGGGGGGGGACACCTGGTCAGCTCCCTGTCCCCTGTAGATGCTGCTTCGGCCCGTGCAGGTACTGCTCCACCCCCACCCCCCCACAGGAGCTCATCAGGGCCACACAGGCACAGGCCTGCAGGGGTGCTGCTCTGGCTTGCATGGAAGTCCCTCTAGCCTGCGTCAGTGCTCCCGTTCCCTGGAAACCCAGCTGCTAGTCAGGGGCCAGATCCCCCTGGAAGTCCCTCCTGCACTGGTTGACATCTGGTGCAGGAATACCACTGCTGCCCATGACAATGAAACTATGGCAAGTTCCTCCACACCAAGATCATCATCACTCCAACCAGCACAGAAAACAAAGTCCAGCGTGTGCCCAACAGCATGAGTAGGAGCAGATACCACTTGGGACAGATCCAAGGTTGTCATAGGGGCCATGAAGTCCCAAGCCACTCCTGAAAGGGCAGTCTCAGCATGGATGTTGAAGTCCCCCAGTACTACTAGATGAAGAGACTCCAACACCAACCTTGAGACCACCCCAGCTAGCTCAAAAAGGGATACTGTTGAGCAGCAGTGTGTGCAGTACACCAACAGAAGTCTTACTCTGTCCTGGCTACCCACCTTTAAATAACCACACTTAAAACCAGTAAAGTGTGTGAAGGGGCATCTGGTCAGGGGGATGCAATCATGATAGACCACTGTGAGTCCTCCCCACTCTCCAGACCTCTCCTGCACAGATAATCCTGGTGGACAAAGCTGAAAGAGATTACCACCACCTCAGCCTCATCCAACCAGATCTTGGTAATACATGGCAGGTCAGCATGTTTATCCAAGATCAAGTCCTGAATGGCAGCTGTTTTACCATTTGCTGACCTGGCATTCAGCAGCAGGATTTTCAAATATGGGGGGCTGTCACTATGACACTGATTGAATTGAACTATACTTTGCATGCTTTGAAAGCTTGTACCCTGGAGGGATTACTCCTCAATATTTATGCACCATGCTGTGCTGCACTTTGTCTGCCTGAAATTGGTTGCTTGGGTTTGCTCCAGAGTCACACATAGGATTAAGATGTGCTTTATATGCCTAGTGGGGAAAAATGGTCAAATGAGTAAGAATTGCATTGACCAGTGAGTACATAAACAGTATTTCAGCCTCCCTCAGTAGTCTCGGTACTACTTACAACCATTTTGTTAAATGTATTCCAGTGGTTTGCTACATTCTTGAGAGTTTGAATATGGCAAGTTATTGGTTGGCCATCTGCTAGGCAAAAACAATCCAATGGTTCTCAAGAGGACTTACAACAGTTGTCACAAAAACAAAATAAATCCAAAACAACATGATTAACATTGCGACAGCATGGGGGAAAGGCTGGGCCTGATTCATCTTTTGAATAGTTTTGGGTTTTCCTTCAAATGTATTAAAAACAAGCTCTGTGAAGAGGTTCTATTGTAAGGTAACTACTTTGAGAACTATTGTTGATACGTATGTAATAGTTGGACATTAATTTTAAAATAGCATTTTCTGGAAGAAAGCAGCTGGCAAAGTTCAAGGTGTTTGTCTGTTTTGGTACTGAGGCCATATAAAGTTGAATTGCCTGAGCTATAGAAATTCCTAGTGTTTTTGTGGCTTGAAAAGAAATGACCTTTCAGTCAGCCCTCATATTCTTGAAGACTATGGCTGTCTAATTCCAGTGAAAGGTCACTAAAAAGCAGTAGTAAATTGGCTTCATTCGAAATATACAAATCTTATCTGGAGTAAATTTGGATGCTCTCATCGTCACCTTGTTTTGCTTTGGAATCTTATTGTCTAATGCCACCCAATTACCAACTAGATTTTCTGCAAAAAGAGTAGTTGTCCAAAGGATATGTAAAGCAATAGCAATAGCAAGTACATTTCTATACTATTTATCAGTGGACTTAAGCACTCCCTAAGCAGTTTACAATATGTGTAAGCTAATTGCCCCCAACAAGCTGGGTACTCATTTTAGTAACCTCAGAAGGATACAAGCCTGAGTTGAGCTTGAGCCCTTGTGGTTTGTGAGTGAGTGGCTGCAGTACAGGCATTTAACCATTGCGCCATCAGGGCTACTTCCTGTAGCAAAAATACATTTTTGTTGAAAATGTATTTTCAGAATTCCATTTGTTACTGAAAATTTCACCTTCAACAGAGTGAAGGGAGGCTTTGGTGTTATATGACAATTTTCTAGGAAGCAGGCCATTCTCATCTGAATTCCTTCTAGCAGAGATGTACAAGGACACGTTTGAGTTCAGATGGAGCTTTATTGCTCTAATTTTGTATAGAAAGACAAAAGCATGGACAAAATCCATTTGGAAAGAGAAAAATACAATCACTAGGGGATGAAGCTTATGAGTTTATAATATCCACTTAAAGTGATTTGAACTGATCCTAATTTCTATCCAAAAAAGCAGACACACAATGAGGCTTCATGAGGCAAACTTTCTTCCCTTCTTTGACAATACAACTCCAGTGGTGGGGGGAAAGGGGTAGAAAATGCTGCTTCTATTGGCAGGCAAATAAAGAGAACAATATAATGAAATGGCTGATCTGCCTAATTCTTTGAAGAGTGCTTAGCATCTGTCCGTCCGTCCGTCTGTCTGTCCGTCCATCCATCCGTCCATCCATCCATCAAGTCTGTGTGCATTTCCTTCAGTAGCATTTCCTACTTTCTTGACTATTCAGATGTCAAACCCACATTTTTCTGGGTGGTGCATCTATGCTGTAGAAAGAATGCATTTTAACACCATTTTAAGTGCTGTAGTTCCATCATATGGAATCTTGGGATTTGTAGTTCTATAGGGCCTTTAATCTTTGCCAAAGAGGACTAGTGCTTCACTAAACTACAAATCCCAGGATTCTATAGGATGGAGCCATGGCAATTAAAGTGGGGTCAAACTGCACTATTTCTACAACATAGATGCACGCTGGGTCTTAAGCCTTGTCTGCATGGGCAAAAATACCCATCTTCAACCTGAGACTGGTGCTGCCTGTTTGCACAACACATGGCGACCTCCGGCAAAATACTGTGGGTCTTCTCCATTAACTAATCTTGCCTTGGAGGTGGCAAAGTCATGTGGAAACCGTGGTGTGCAACCCAGGATTAGCACAGGGTTTTCTGGTGTGCAAACAGCTGGTTCAGGCCTGCAGGAAAAGAGGATGACCTGTCCACAGAGTTGGCCCTACTACTTCTGTAACTACAGGAACTCCATGGACAGGTCACCCAGCACTCTGCCGCTTCTCCTGAGGGTGGGGTTGTCCATGCGACCAATGAAAAGAGATAGAATCATAGAATCATAGAGTTGGACCACAAGGGCCATCCAGCCCAACCCTTGCCATGCAGGAACTTTCAATCAAAGCATAACCAAGATGGAAGAAGGATCCGGTGATCATATGGTTGGGGCCTCTGGAGACCCCAACCATGTGTGATGCCGGCTTAGCTGGGCCATATGAACAGGGCTGTGCCAATGCACTGATGTGGTCCAATGCCAATCTTGGGTCAGTTCCAAAGCATAATGCTCCTGACTGGCCCAAGATTTATGGTCAGTGCAGACAAGGCCTTTGCCCCACATTGCTGGTTACAGGATGTGCAACTCAGGGGTTAGATTGCACTTGGAAATTGTCATGGGAAGCCGCTTTTCTCTATGGTTACCCTCAAACCTCTGTGTAACATTTTTAGGGGGGGGGGGCGGAAGGGGCGGTCATATGGAAAAAGGAAAAAGGAAAAATTCTTCTACCAGTCCAGCTGTGCACATCTGGACCAGGATTAATCAATAGGTTTTCATATAAACATAAGCAGCCATGTTAAAACATTATACAGTTTGACAGTGATTATTGTTTTAGTTGCTTTTAAATTTTTTAAATGTGTAGATAAAAAGCCATTCCAAAAGATTAATTGCAAGTGCTGAATTTAAAGCAGATCTAGAAACTGACTAAAATATTATGTTGACAAAAATGTGCTATTAATCATTGAGCTCAGTCTCTTTCTAAAGGACTGTTTCTTTTTATAGTTTGTCTGGAAAATAATATCCATGGTGCCAAGAAACAAAAGGTATGTTCTTTCATTGTGGGATGTGTTGATAACCAAGACAAAAGCATCTTTGTTGGTGATGGTTATCACCTATTGCATTTTCTATAGACTTAATCCAGAGCCTGATAAATTTTCTTTTTTAGACTATACTTCCCAGGGCCCCAGCCAGCAGGGTTGATCTGGTGCACTATACACAATGCCATTACAGTTTCCTAGCCGTGTGATTTCATTTAAAAATCCTGCATCTGATTCATGTAATTATTCAAGGCAACCTAATGTAAAAGAGAGAGAGAGAAACAGAATTTCAGGTTGCGTAAAAGATTTTATTTTTCTTTATCACTTGTCATTTAAATTACTTTTATAGTTACGTTTTATTGATATTTTTGTATAGTTTTAATCAACATATTTTTAAAAATAAATAAATTGTAAGGTGTCTTGGGAATAGAATAGGTTATAAATTAGGAATGGGCAAAGTCTACCCAATGGTCTTTTTTTGGGCTCCAAAATGACCTCAAGTGGGCATGGAGGGTATTTCCACTATGTTTGAAGGCTTCCTCCAAGGACCCTAGTGATCATTTTTTTTTCATTTTTAAAAAACAAAATTGCCTCAGATTGGCAATCTACGGATGTGGGGAGCATTTCTGACACATTTTGCCCCCCTCAGCCAATTTATGTTCAAGAAAGGACTTAAAAAAAAACCTGGAAGTAAATAGGAAGTGAGTTCTTCTTTCTTCTTGGTGTTCAAAGGCCTCTCCTGGGCTTAATTGTCAAGAAAAAAGCAACATGGGATATACAGGAAATGAAATAAAATATATATGTGAGAGTCAGGGTGACTCAGCAGAAGCCAATTGGGAACCACACAGGTGTAAATTGTAATACAATTAACAAGTCCTGAGTGCCAAGGACAAGAGATGCAAGTAGATAATTGGACACACCTGACAATTGTTAAGTGGTCAAGGCTGAGATGATGAAATCATTAATTGTAGGATGAACCAAAAGAACCAGTGAGAATGATGTACACGCCTACTGAGTGGAAACAGACAACAGTGGGTGGTACCATGCATTGACTATAATAATGACTATGAATCCCAATGTATTTTGTGGGTAGTAGTAGTGGATAGAGTGGGTTGTAGTAGTGGATAGAGTGGATTGTAGTAGTAGAGTGAGGAGTTGAGTATTGTTGTGGATAGTTTTAGCGCGGTGCACAACCAGGTGGTGAGTTCGAGCCAGAGGTGAAGAGCTACAACTCCCATCATCCCTGACATTAAAATGGTCCATGAATGCCCCAGAACATGGTGAAAATGCCCCCATACCCTGCAGAAGGCATATTGCAGAAGGTGCAATGGGAGTATTTCCCTCCATGGACTTCTTGGAGGCCACTACCCTTCCACAGTTGCCCAAAATTTTCTTTTATGCATCCTGAGACTCTTTCTTTCTTTCTTTCTTTCTTTCTTTCTTTCTTTCTACATTGGATTTGTGGGCTGTTTCCTGTCCTTCCTACATCTGTACATACATTCTACCATTCATGGCTACATAGACTCAAATCACATTTTTTTTAAAAAAATATTGATTTTAATCACAAAGACAAATACAAACAATCAGACCAGCACATATTTTATATAAATCCATCTTTCAAAATACCAATATACACACTACTTTTTATTCTTCCAATCGCTAACACTCTACTCCTCACTACCTATATTACCTATATTACCTATAAACTACCCATTATCGTTCTTCCTAGACCTTTAAAACCTACTCCTAATTATACCATCCTATAATTTATCTACTGTTGATCCATTAAATCACATTTTAAAGTGGAGATGGACAACTGCACCAGGCCATTTCAATGCCCCAGGACTCTCCAGGGTCTAAATGAACGACCACAAAATGAATGAAAGAAAACAAAATACTCAAAGTAGCTAGAAGCCCACTTCTTGTTCTGAATCAGTCCCCCACACCCCAATGTTAAATGAGATAGGGAGGTCTTGCAACCTATTTAAAAGATAAACTGATGCACCTGGAGGTTTTTTAGGAACGGCACTTCACCCTCTTTTTTGACAGAAGAAAGTTGGTTTAGAATGCTGCAGGTGCTGAGGACCAGACAAACATCATTGTGGGGTGTGAACAGTCCAAGCACCACACCGTCCCACCTGTGTTTTAAAACAATGTTGAAAAGATATGTATATGTAGCAGGCATGAGGAATGTGTTGCTCTCAGGGACGTAGCCAAGGGGGGGGGGGTTCTTGGGGTCCGGACCCCCCCTTCCATTAGAAAAATGAATGGTGTGTGCTGCTGTGCCGCTGCACCCAAGCCCCATTATAATGGTAGCACTTAGTCTGGACCCCCCCCCTTCCTAAAATCCTAGCTACGTCCCTGTTGCTCTCTCTATGTTGTTGCACTGCAAGATCTATGATTCTTCACCATTGTCTATAATAGCTAGTCCTGATCCAGTTCAACCACATCTGGAGTGGTGCACTTTGCTCACCCTTGATGTATATGATTTCAGCTTTAGGCCAGGATTGGGAATCATGTACCTTTCCAGATGTTACTGGAGTGCAACTCCAATAGCTGGCATAGCCCTAACCAGCATACACCATATAGTAAGCCCTCATATCTGTGGATTCTTCATCACTGCTTGAAACTGTTTAAAATATATATATAAATTCTAATAAGCAAACCTTGATTTTGCCATTTTACATAAGGGAAACCATTTTACTATGCCATTATAGTCAATGGGACTTGAGCATCCTCGGATTTTGGTACCCCTCTGGATATCAAAGGCTTACTGTAGTGAGGAATGCTGTGGGCTGCAGTCCAAAAATGTTTAGACTGGGTCACATGACTTCCACCCCTGCTTTAGGGAGTAAAATCCAATGGGCATAGTATAACTTCCTTTTGAGTAAATATAAATAGAATTTCACTACAAGTGCATCTACACAGTGTTAAAATGTATTATTTCTACACTGCAGATGCTCCCTACATGTCTTGCTACATCCAGATTTTATTAGCTATTCTTTATAGTTCCTGTTCCCTATAATAAAGTTCTGTCCCTCATGTTGTTGTTATTGTTATTGTTATTATTATTATTAAACTTTATTTCTAGAGCGCTGTAATTATAAGATTAACACACCTACAACAAAGTCATAAGTCAAAAAATAATTTACAGCTTAGAAAGTTACTACTACTTTGTCTTTGCAAAATATTTTATAGCCAGGTATTTTAACACAGTGTAGTTTAGTGCTAGTGACTTCCACTTTCCTGTGAGGGGCTCTGTACTGGCAACTAGCCCATTCTGATTTTCCAGTTGTTAATTTCCATTTGCATTATTCAAACTTAATCTGCCATTTCTTCATTATTTAATAAATTTAAAAAACCCTTGTGAGGTTGAAGGCTTTCACAGCAGGCATCCATAGTTTTTTGTGTGTTTTTCAGGCTATGTGGCTGTGTTCTAGAACCGCTTTTTCCAGACGTTTCACCTGCATCTGTAGATGGCATATGACATGCTGGTGAAATGTCAGGAAAATTTTTAAAGAACACAGCCACATAGCCCCCCCCCCCAAAAAAAACTATTTTAAAACGCTCTTTGTTTCACTTCTCACTCTAATTATGGATTATCCATTGGAAATCACTAACACTGTAAAAGAAAATAAACATACCTTTACAAAAACTTTTACAAAAAAACAATAGCTGTGTTGTTTTACTGTGTTGCTCCTTAGGATGTTTAGATGCAAAAGCAGACAGTGCTCTTGCCATTTTTCATAGCTGTGTAAAAGGGAAAACATCAGTAACTGCAGCCTATTCTGCAAGCCAAACCTGCTGAAATGTATTCTTCTGCACAATAATTAAAGGTACAGCAGTCCTGTAATTATTGTTATGATTTTGCATCCAGAAAACTCAGGCTTATCATTAACAAAATCCAAAATAAGAGTCATGATCCTTTTTTCAGTGCAATTCTTGGAAACATAGCATAATACAAACAACAGGTTTCATGACACCCCAAATCAATTGCTGCAAAGGCTTCCAAAGATTACACTGCTCCTGAAAAACACCTGTAGGCCTATTGAGATCCAGCTAAACAATTCCATTACAGAAATGGTACCATGATGCTAAAGTGTTGTAGGATTTTGTGAGTCACACCCTGTCTCCAAAATTACTTTACTGTCCACTCTTGGTACTTTTCAGCATAGAGTCTTCTGTGTGTTTCAGCCATGAATGCTGGTCTTAATAACAAATGCAGATTGCAACATAAAAGACCCATTGATTTACAGATGCATGTATGGAAGCATACAGACTTGGCATGTCATCTTTTCCCCCCAGCAGAGTCCTAATGCACAAGTCACTGTTGGTAAAAAGGTGCATGTCTGACTTTCCCAATTGACCACCTCCAGTCCTGGTGAGTAATTATAGCTAACATCCCCCCATGTAACAATGAGATGCCTTCTTCCTTGAAAGAAGCTGTCCTTCTAACCTAAAATTAGGCATGCACTTTATCAGATAATTGTTTTAATTTCTCTGCAAATAACTCAAATAATTATGGTTGCTTTATCTTTCTCTGGGGAACACCATGTCCAGAGTCAAACAAAGACACAAAGAGAGAGTGCGAGGAGCTGGGTGGTTCTACCTAATTAAGACAACTGGTGTCTAATTAAATCCACACATACTATAACAGTATCTCAGGGTAGTTGTCTAGTGTGAAATGCATTTTCAAATGTTTCATTACACAATCAGATTCCATCACAAATCAAGGAAGACCTGATTTTTCTGTTTTTCCTGGGCTTTGGCTATTTCCTGAATAAATATTAAGAAATCTGAGCAGGGCTTTTTAGTGCTTGCTTGCATACATAGGAGACTTTGCAGGCTCACAGTGGTGTTGCATTCAGTAGGTTACAAGGACACACATCATCCTAAGCACGCAATGGTAGAAGCAATAATTCTAGTGAGGAATGATTGTGTGTGTGTGCTGAAACCATGGCATTCATCTGACATTATAGACTGCAATTTCTATGGCACTGATCCTTCTTCAGGCAGAGGTCACAAACAGGCAGAATGCCATTTAACACAGAAAGACAGATGAGGCCGGTTTAAAGCCTCCCATTCATTTTGAAGAAAAAAATAATAATCAAGATTACTTCTTATTTTGTTCTTAAAAGACATAGAATTTATATATCATCAGGCATATAGTCTTAAATTGGATGGTGGGAAAGGTGCAGCCTCCCAGATGTTAGACTGCAATGTCCACTGCTTAAGGCTGATGAGAACTGTAGTTCCACAATGTCAGGAGGGCCACTTTTTGCCTATCCCTGTCTTAAATGGTGGGCTTTATCACATGGGAGGAAAGCATCCTCTTTCCATCATTAAATCATCATTAAATCCTGTTAATTGTGTGATTGGGGAGAAGATTATCACATCCCCGCGTGCTTCCCCCATTCTTGTCCCCTATTTGTTAAAGTGTACATTGTTGTTCCTTTTGTCTGCTCGTTCTAGATAGCAGTAGGCAATGCAGTATGATAGGAGCCACTCTGAGGCTTGTAATGTCTGGCACAAATCCAAAGCTCATTTAATCACAACATGGCAGGTGGTTTTAGTAGGAAAAGCACCTGCAAAACCTTTCCCCTATCCAGCCAGGTCATTTCTCCTCCTACCCTCCCAAAAACCCATCCTAGAATAGAACCCTAGAATGCCTAGCATCCATCGTCTGTAATGAATTACACTCTTATATGCCATTATCAATCAATTTTCATTTGCACACCAAATTCAAAACTCTGTGAAAGCCTATTGTGGGGAGGGAGGGAAGAAGGACATTTGGAATGCTCCCAAGAATCCCATTTTTTGTACCTTTTCTGCCTTTGACTTTGTAAGTGTCAATTCACTGTCAACAGCTTCATGAACCACATTATGTAACACTTGTGATGGCCAATATTCGTGCAGCCTGCTCGCTACCGGAGAGGTGAAACTCTACTCTTTTCATGATGTCCTATCATTCAAAAAGAAAAAGGGAAAAAAACTCTGCCACTTCTAATTATTGATCCTCCATCATGTCCCCTTTTAGCATTTGGAGGTACTTGCACTATCCTCTCATTCTTTTTCCTCCTCACTTCACTGCCAGACACTCTTAGAAGTAACTAGGTGTCTGGCCAGATTAGCATTTAGAAATGTACTACAGCCTCTTTTGTGTCTCTCACTATGATGTGCAGGACTGGAAATGAGATCTCTCCCACTGCAATGGGTGAATGCTTCAAAGCACTGTTGCAGCATATTTGTTTTTTCACCATATTGTGTTTCTAAATGATATCCCATCCAAACTCCTTTGCAAAACATTGAGCCCATAGAGACAGGCCAAAATAAAGCTTCTTTGGGTCACTTTGGAGGTATGCTGTTTAAATAACGCATGTGTCCAAAGAGGCCAGAAGCCGCACCAAAGCCACGCTCTAGTCCTAAGGATTGGAGTGCAGCTTTAGAACAGCTTCTGGCCTCTTAAGGTGTGTGTGTCATTTAAACAACATACCTCTAAAGTGACCCGAAGCAGCTTTATTTTGGTCTGTCTCTAAGGGCTGAAAGAGGGTCTTCATGCTCGCTGCTACTTTTGTCTTTTTGGAAGTAGATGCTGGAATATAAAGTCCAGGTTTGTCTGCATACCAAACATTTTTTGCATATCCCACTTTCCTTTCTCAGCCTTTCTCAGCGAAAACTAGCCTGTGTGTGTATGGTTTTGTCAGTTTGTTATTTTATTTTATTTTTCGTTATTTATATCCTGCCTTTCCCCCTGCCTTAGGATTAAAGGCCACTTACAAAAGTTAAGACAGATACAGCTAAAAGTATAAAGCAAACAAAATTAAATTGTCAGTAGAATTCAAAGCAATAAAGGCATGTCCACCAGAGAGAAAAACAACAAATGTAGGCAATACAGAACACTATTTAGGGGCTTTTCTCTTTGAGTAGGTACAAAACAAAAAGTCTTTGCCTGTCTACAGAACATAGTAAGGAAAGTGCGAATCTTCTCTCTCTAGGAAGGGAGTTCCAGAGCTGAGGAACAATCATTGAGGAGGCATTCTCCTGTGTTCCCACCAGATCTACCTGCAAGGGTGGTGGGACAGACACAAGGGTCTCCTCAGAAAATCTCAAGGCACAGGCATGCTCATACATGGAGATACAGGGTAGTATCCTACATAGAAGCTTAAAGTGAGCCACATAGAAACTTAAAGTGACCCAAACATGTGCAGAGATTATCAACCTTACCACAAGACCGAAGACTCAATCATTTAATGAAGAAACATGGACATCTGTTGTCTTTCCGTCAGTGGTTAGAACCACTTGTGAGAAGTTCTCCACCCTCCCCCATTGTATGTAAATACTGTAAATACATATAACTCAAAATGAGTGTATTTTGAAAGTATTATTCAGTAGGAAAATGGACAAAAATTGATTCATTGAAGAAACATATTTTCAAAAATGTGCATACCAGAATATGTGCATACCAGAATTTCCCGCAAAGTCTTGCAACCTGATTCAGAAGAAGACAGGAGGAATATGCCAATGGGAACCTGGTCCTTTCCATACTAAGCAATTACAGTGCTATGATTCCACTTTAAGTGTCCTGACTGTATCCTATGGAATCCTAGGGCTTGTACATAGTTTGTTTAGAAGCTCCTGAAGAGTTTGCTGGCTGAGAATTATAAATGCCTCTTCCTAAACTACAAATCCCAGGGTGCCTAAGAATGTTGCCATGGCAGTTAAGGTGGAATCACAGTGCCATAATTGTGTAGTGTGAGTGGACCCTAAAATAAAAACAATGAAATTAAGACAGACAGATGTTAACATTCTTGCCTCAGCAGGAGAGATGGAAAAGCCAGTTATGAACCATTTAACCGAGTGAGAAGAAAAGATCTTTCTGACTTGTATGCATTTTAGGTTGCTGTGCTCCCTGGAGCACAGGGAAGACTAGCACTAGCTGTAAAGGTTATTCTTTCTTTGCTCTGTTGATGTTCCTCTTCTTCTCTATTTATACATTAATTATTAATAGTTAAGTGATTCTATGTTGAATCAGATTTTTGTTTTGTTTTACTGGAACATATTAATATGTTTTACAAAAGGCTCCTACCCTGCTGCTTACATCATCTGGGGCTGTTTCAGTTACAAAAAAGGCAAGTAAAAGGTGATGTGACAGAGGTATGCATGGTATGGAGAAAAAAGAGAGGGATGTTTTTTTCCCTCTCTCGATCAGAGCATGTCTACACTGGCCAGTTACAATGGTGTCCACTCACTCTCACCATGACACAGGGCCAAACCCAGATTCAAGTGTGGACTGTCTTCACAAGAGAAGGCCAGCTCAGTACTGAATCTGCCCTATCCCTAGCTAAACAAGTGTGAAAAAATTCTTCACCCTTTGCCCTAGATTTTGTTGGGAAATTCAGGCCCGTTACAAACGGGCCAGAAAGTATGCGCAGAGCGCGTACTAGGGTTAGAAAGGGGCAGTACTTCCGCACCCCCCTAACCCTAGTGCGCGCACAAAATGGCGGCGGCCATTCCACACGGCCGCTGCCATGACGATGTCATGACCGCGCCGCCTCTATACGGGGTGGCGCGGACGTGATGTCCTCGCTCCGCGACAGGGCGCTTAGTGCACCCTTAGCGCGGAGCAGGAAGGAGCTCCGTTTTGGAGCTCCTTCCTGGTTTGGTCCACTGGGTGCAGCCTTCACACGGCTGCGCCCAGCGGACCAAAGGAGAAAGGGGCCAAGCGGCCCCTTTCTCCTCCTCCCCGCCGCCATGGGGTGTCCTTGGGGCTTGAAGCCCCAAGGACACCCCTTTCCAGGCTGCGGGGAAGCGGCCTTTTGCCTCTTCCCCGCAGCCTGGAAAGCGGCAGATCGGGGCCTTAGCGGCTGCCGGTCTAGCCACTGAGGCCCCAATACCCCGGGGAAAGGGGCGTGTACAGGCCGCCGCTTTTTGGCGGTCTGTAACCTGCCTCAGAGTACCCTGGAATGATGCTGGGCAGTTACATACATGCCCTGCTGTGTTGCCTGATGCCACTGCTGCTGGTGCGAGTCACTGTCTCTGAGGTCACCATTTGGCTATTTACCCTTTAATTGACTAATCTCTCTCTCTCTCTCTCTCTCTCTAACGGCCATGGCTACTTCCTACAGAATCCTGGGATTTGCAATTTTTATCAGGGATGATGGGAGTTGTAGCTCTTCACCTCTGGCTTGAATTCACCACCTGGTTGTGCACCGCGCTGACCAGTTTTGGCCAGTGGTTATAGCTTAGCAAAAGCTACAGAGAGCAGGCTGAAGACCCTGACAAATTCTCCCAGCCTTCTCACGCTTGCTTCCACAGAAGTCTTCACCCTTCTTCAGGATCCAGCTGGCTCTTGTAGCTTCACCCAAGACACCAGACAACTCAGTAGTCTTAAATAAAAGATCTACTTTATTCTACTACTGTATATACAGCTCCAACACAACTCCAATACAACAATACTCTACTCCTCACTATCCACCACTACTACCCATAAAATACATTGGGATGCATAGTCATTATTATAGTCAATGCATGGTACCACCCACTGTTGTCTGTTTCCACCCAGTAGGCGTGTACATCATTCTCATTGGTTCTCTTGGTTCATCCTACAATTAATGATTTCATCATCTCAGCCTTGACCACTTAACAATTGTCAGGTGTGTCCAATTATCCACTTTACATTTCTTGTCCTTGGAATTCAGGACTTGTTAATTGTATTACTATTTACACCTGTGTGGTTCTCAATTGGCTTCTGCTGAGTCACCCTGACTCTCACATACATGTTTTATTTCATCTACTGCATGTCCCATGCTGCTTTTTCCTTAACAATTTTGTGAGGCACCCAGCATTCTTTGGCAGAGAAGGCTAAAAACCCTGTAAAACTACACATTCTAGAATTCCATAGGATGGAGCTACAGCACTTAAATTACTAAAGTCTAGATGCCCCCCCCCCCCAATTCTTTCTTTGCTTTTTCTTCATCACACTCTTGTTCTGGAAAATTCTGTTTCCTTCTTTGAAGTTCCCCTAGATCTTTGGAGGATATTATAATTATGCTGCCAACTGGTTCATCCACCAGAATGGAGTTCATGTTTTTTGAGGCACTGTCTTAATTGCAAGCATAGTGGAAGCATTCAGGCATGTGATGAAGAAGAGCTTGCCTAATGCACAAGTGATTCTCATGTCTTCTCAGTGTATGCTATATATGAAATAAATCTAGGGCTCCGGTGCTACAGATTTATATTTTTGAGTAAATTATTCTTTTTGAATATTTCAAGGAACATATACTCAGCTTATTTCTGAATAGGTTAAAGGGATGTGAACTTCATCAGGCAAGTCAATTCATCATTGACTATCCTTGGGATTATCTTCTCCCAAGTTTGCAGTATATTCCTGATCACATTGACTTTTAGGACCAAACTTAGTGTGACATTGTCACTTGCTTTTCCTTTGTGCAGATTATAAATAAATAAATAAATAAGTAAATAAAAGCAGTTGTGAATGAGCTTTCCTGCAAATAGCTGGAAGGGGACAGAGAGTGCATCTACATTGACAAGAAGATCCAGTTACCTTTGGGCTATCCCGATCCACAGTGACCACACATACCTAGGTTGTTATCACACGATGGAAATTGGAAGTATAATCCAGTGTCATCCCGAACACAATCATGGGTATTCATGTTATTTCACAATAGGTTATCTCACGCATTTGCTGATATTCTGAATGCACTCTGAACACAATTCCACAGCAATCCAAAATTAAGTAAATCCGGCGAACTAGCGAATTCACAAATCCTATTCCTAGGCTATTTTGCATTCAATTTGGTGTTCTTTGGTGTGATATGCATGTCTTCTGTGGCTCTGGTGTTCCACTGCATCAATTCCCATGATCCTCTGTTTTGTTTTGGCTTCCGGGGCTCCTAGGTCTTCCCCGGCAGCCGGGAGGAAAAGCAGCTGTTTTTGACAGGAAAGAGTGAGGGGGGGAGGGAGGCTCTCCATTACGTGCCCTACAAGGTCTCTCTGCCCCAAACGGTGGGCTTGGGGCTTTCCCTGCTCCTGGCCCCTTGTGCCCCTCAGGGACCTTTTTGCCTTCCTTCTTTCCTTCCTCCAGGGCCAGGGGGCTTCAAAAAGATAGACCCTCCCTTTTTATTAGCCCCAAAGAGTTCTTCATCCCTCATTCGTCCTCCTTTGGGGGAAAATGGAGTAGGGCAGCCTGGGGTTTTTTTTGGCAGGTTTATTCAGATGGGGTTTGCCATTGCCATTTTCTGAGGAGGCTGAAACAGTGTGACTTACACCAAGTTACCCAGTGGGATTCGATCCCTGCCTTCTAGAGTTATAGTCTGATGCTCAAACAAAGTACAAGTTTGCTTTGGACTGATTTTGAATTGGTGAATTGCCTAAATAACATGAAATAAGGGGTAATGAATGCACAAATAAAGTGAATTGCCTAAATAACATGAAATAAAGGGTAATGAATGAATAAATAATGTGAAACAAGGCAAAACCATGGGAACTGGAAGCAAGCCCCACCGAAAGTGTAAAAAACTCATGATTCAATTCTGCCCTCACTGTGCATGTGCAGGGATGCTAATTTGAATTCTAGACTATGAAGGTTACACATTCATATGATAATTTCTTTTGCATTTGCACTACTTTGGCTTTGGGATGAGTGCTGTGTTCTTCTGTGGTTTGTTAACCATTCATATACAGTAATTGCGTTAAATTCTGAATTGGCCCCACTTTCTTTTCTTTTGAAACTGGGAGGCATTCTTCCCATGTGATATCGTCCCTAGTCGAGTTTGGAGAACTATCCACACAAGTTCTCCTTTCAAACTCATCCCAATCCAATAAATTTCAGTATGTGTGCCTATATGACCATAGCCGCTCCATTTTCTCTCTCCCCTCATGCATGCAGATATATGTATTTCTGAACTACTCCCGCTACCTCACATTGTCACAATGGAGTACAGTCTATATGCATGTGCAAAATATGTGGATTTTCTACTCAAACCCAGTATAAACCCCCAATTTCCCCCCTCTGGATTAAAGATCTAAAATGATGGATGAAAATTGATAGGTTTGGCCCCAATCATCCCACAGCTCACTATGAAAGTTAGGTGGGTCATTTTTATTTGCCCCATATACATGCACCCAGAGTTTGGAAATGTTTCCTTTTTGGACAACAACTCCTAGAATCCCATAGGCAGCATGGCCATTGGGACTCTGGCAGTTGTATTCTTAGAAAGCAACATTTCCAAACTTTAGGAGATGGTATTCCAATAAGGTTATGACACTAACAGAAGTTTAAAGGTCCTTCTTTTTGTTGTGATCCCAATTTGGCATGGATTCTCTCATGCCGGCTATTTTTTGAAAAAAACTAACTGTGCAGTGGAAAACTCTATGGAAGATGCCATAGGCCATTTCACCTCAGGTCATCTCTCTTTTTGATGACTGCACAGCCAGAATTTCTTGTTTTTAGAAGTAGGGAGGGGTTCACAGTCACTGACTAAATTACTGGGCCAAGCAGGTTTCATCAGACAGGTTTTAGTGTGCCATTTCAGCCTGAAGATGGAGGTTACAAGGCTTGGCATTAGCTCATCAGAAACAATATGTTACTTGCAATCCACTCATTTTTCTAACAGTCGCTGTAGCTCAAAAAGGGACAATTTTCCTCTGTTTGCAGAGTAATGGTAACCTTTAAGGTCCTTTTATAGTTATGAGAGTATGGACTTACCGTATATACTCGACTATAGAAGTCTACCTCGTGTATAAGTCGAGGGCAGGTTTTGGGGCCAAAATTATAGATTTTGATATGACCCATGGATAATTCGAGGGTAACACTTAAGGGCATGTAACAAAAAATAAAAGGATGAAGCAAAGGAAAGCAGTGCCAAAGAATTTACAAATTTCCAGCAGACTTAACTGTTTGTGCTCACACTAAAGGTTGAATGGATGACAGAACAGAAAGGAATCATTGGCGGGATACACACTGCCATATAGTACGTATAGGATACGTACTAGGGTTAGGAAGGGGCGGTGCTTCCGCACCTCCCTAACCCTAGTACGTATCCTATACGTACAAGATGGCGGCGCACCTTCTACATGGGCGCCGCCATCTTTACGTACTGGACACATAGCGTCCAGACGTGTCGTGGCGCCTATGACGTCGCGAGTCTGCACCAGGCGCCTCGCGACGTCATAGAGGCGGCGCAAGAAGAAGCTCCGAAATGGAGCTTCTTTTTTGCTCTGGGCGGGAGTCGCGCGGTTTGGCTGCTGCGGCTCCCGCACGGAGCAAATGGCGGCGGCGGGGAAGCGCTGCAAAGCGGCGGTTTGTACCCCGCCATTGCTTCCAGGACAGATTATGCTCTTGCCTTTCAACAGGGGAGTGTTCCCTTTTTTTATAAGAGTTAAGTACAGAACTTACATTGACCCACGTATAAGTCGACACAGGTTTTTGGGGTTAATTTTGTGACTAAAATTTCTAGACTTATACATGAGTATATATAGTAAACATAATATCCAGAGTTTAGAAAGTTACTTTTTCAAAGTCATTTTTCCCCATTCCCCATTAAATATTACAGTGTTTGAAAAGTGACGATTGTTGTTACTTGGTACAGTGCTGAATAAGTGGCTTGTTACAATTGGCTGAGATTCTGCATCTGTGGTTTGCAAACTTTGTCCTCCAGATGTTTTGGACTTCAGCTCCCAGAATTTTTGACTATTGACCAAACTGTCTGTGGCTTCTGGGAGTTGAAGTCCAAAACACCTGGTGGACCAGAGTTTGTGAATCACTATTCTATATCATAGAGGGGGATATAGACAGACGGCTCCAGTGCGGCACCGATGCGCTTTCTAAAAAGAAGCCGCCTAGAGTGGCTCCTTTTTAGGAGTGCCATAATGGCGCTCAAGCACCATGACACCACCATTCAGGTGTGCGGACTCCCACGCATCATCATTGCGTGCCCCATGTGGGCAGGGCCATTGCAAGATGGCACACTCGCACCGCTAATAGGGCTGGGCACATATGGACGCCCAGCCCTCTGGAGCCCTAGTTTCAGCCCCAAGCGGTCTGTACCAGGCCAGAGTCTTTGTTTAATAACTTTGTAAACCCATAGCTGAAGTACAATGAAACCTTATTGTGAAGATGTATATCAGAACACTGGCCAGAATGTTCTGATGCACATCCAGTGCTCCTGATTAGCATTAGGCATTAGCATTGGGCACCATGATTGTGTGGAGAGAGTGTGACTGTGCTGAGTAGGACCTGCAGTATGAACATAAGACCTGGTGTGTCTAACAAGGTCCAGAGCTTCTCAAGCCATGGTCAATATTCCTAATGAGATATAGAAAGGGTGTTTCATAAAAAGAGATCTGTATAAGACTTTCTCCCATCTGGCCCAGCTTGAGTCCAATGGCTTGGCAACGTGAGTAGGTGACATCATAGGGGATGAGGGTTTCCATTGAAGAAAATCAGAATATAGAAATCCAGGCTTTACAGGGTGGGGTAATAAGGCCACTTTTGAAAACCAATTATCTGATTCTGTGACTTGTCTCTGGAACCTATCCATACCTTGTTTTATTTTCAGACATTGGGCTCATGTATGAGCTTCCTACAGCTGCGTTAGCTGGACAGTGAAGAAAGCAGATAAGGAGAAAATCAATTCATTTGAAATGTGGTGCTGGAGAAGAGTGCTGAGGATACCATGGATAGCTAAAAATACAAACAAATGGCTCCTAGAACAGATCAGAAATGAATTCTCCCTGGAAGCAAGATGATAAAGTAGAGGCTGTTGTACTTTGACCACATTGTAAGAAGCCATGACTCAACTGGAAAAGACTAGGTAAGGTGGAGGGATGTAGAAAGGGAGGATGATCACAAGATGTGGAGCAACGGGTAAATGTAAAAATTTGTTTCAACATAATTATACCCTGACTCTGGTGTGGAAAGTGCTGGATATCATCTGGATTGCCTGCACCAGAACTAGTGTTTGGAATGTGTGTTGTCCAAAGAGGTTGACACCAGAAAAGGGGGGGGAGGGTGCTTTTGCAGACAAGGCCAAACTGTTGTTGGCAGTGGGCTTCACTGCACCTTGTCACTTTCTTTCAGTTTATTTATTCATCTGAGTAATGGGACACAAGGCTTCTTACAATTATATGCATGGAATGAATAAAGGTGTTTTTAATTTTTTTTTAAAAAAACACCACATTGTTTAAAAGGAAAAAAAAAACCCTGCACCCAGTACCCATAGAGTTGAAAGCAAACTCAGGCCTGAAACACATGGGCCAAAAGAAGCCGCTTCTGGCCTCTTTGGAGGTGTGCCATTTATATGGCGTTGCCTCCAATGTGTGCCATAGGTTCACCATCACTGGACTATTCCAGTGATTGATGGCTGTATTTTGTTTAATTCATGTTGCAAACTATCTTGGGACCTGCATTGGGAGAAAGGAAGGCTATCAAATACGTACATACATATATACATACATACCTATCTCCCTAAGATATTTGTTTTCTTCCTGTAGGGAATTTCTGGTGTGGAGCATCACTGAAGCATGTGAGATGCCATTGAAAACCTTAAACGACAGACTATAAACTGTATAAATTTATGAGCTTGGGGGAAAAAACCAGACCCCAGCTCTTAGAAATGAAATGTGTGCAAAGTATTATTGTGGACTGACATTTGTTTTGTTTTTTTGTTTTCTGCTTGCCTGCTGGGCCACTGCTAACAAGTATTTGCAGACTCTAATGTACAGTCTGACATGCCTGGAATCTCCCACATTAATTTACTTCTAGGCAGATGCAGAATAATTGAAACAGATAATAGTCAAGCTGTTCTCATTAGAAACCATACCCCACTGTCAGGCACCACTTATTTTTTAAAAACATTCATCAGCCTGCACCTTTCTTGTTCTGTGCTCCTTCATGCCTGCCTGCCTGCCTCTTCTTTTGAATAATAGAATAAAGCAACACATTCCTATATTCTCTCTTTTTTTACACCAAAGTGTATGAGTGGAAACAAAGCCAAATGGGTGCTGGGGTGGTGGTGGTTGTGCAGGTATACATTTTCAATATGTAATCATAGTGTTATTTCACTAGTATGTACAACACATTGGTCACTGCCCATCAACAGTTGTGTGAACCCAGGAATATGTATGAGAAACCAATGATCAATTTCTGTATGGACTGGTGTTTTTAGATAGCAGAGGTTAGATGTATGCTGCCATGTCCTTCCCCTGGATCTCAATTTCCCTCTCCCCAGACCATTTCACAGGTATCTCTTTCTTTCAATGTATTTTTCTTTATAAGCAGAAAAGGTCCAAGACATTCTGGTGCCTGAGGCAGATAATTAAAATGACATTACCCATAGTGGTGCAAATATAATAACAAATAAATAATTGAAATTTGTGGGTAGGAAGGTGGAATTTGCAGAGATGTAAAATTTGTCATGGTAAAAATATAATGATAAAAATAATTGAAATTTGCAGAGCTGAAGCATGGGATCATTGCTCAAGTGATGGATGAGAGACAAAACACTGTTTTTATTTATTCCCTTCCTCTTCAACCACTGGTTTCAAATTGTTTCATTGTACAGAGAATAGTACTGAGAATATAGGGGTTGCACAGTTCTCATTTCTGATGTAAGGAGTCCTTTGTCCTCTTCCTCTTTTCTGTTCTCAGATCCATCCTAGCTGTGATCTTCTTAAGCTATTTCGCTCTTCCCAGTGGTCACCGTGGCAGTGACGGGGATTTGACCTCAGTCTTTTTCATAAGGAATGGGAGGTTTCTTAAGGCAACCATTTAGGAGGAAGTATTTGGACTCAGCGACTGAATGGCCACTGCATTCTGCAAACACATTTAAAAGGTAGTCCAGTAATTTCATACTTTTCAACATTTCATGAAAGAAAACCAAGACATATGTGGCCAAGCAATAGCAGAGTGAGGTAAAGTGACAAAGGGTCTACTGGTGTTTCATTCTTTATACATGTTCTAAATAGTCATTACAAGGCAGAACCATTAATACATGCTGAAATCAGTCACAAGGACATATGATGCAATCTTTTATAAAATTTATTTGGGAATAGGATACAAACCCAACAACATCTACTGCTTATGCACCCCTACAACTGTGGCCTTTTCACACTACACTGTTATAACACTATGATTCCACTTTAGCTGCCATGCTACCATCCTGTGGAATCGTGGGATTTACAGTTTGGGGAGGAACATTTGGAACTCTCAGCCAGGGAGCTCCTTGGGTTCCTCTGACCAAACTACAAATTCCAGGATTTCACAGGATGCCACCATGGCAATTGAAATGAAATCATAATTCTGTATTTGTATAATGTGAAAGAGTCCTTGGTGCTAAAAGTCATCCAAACTGATTAAAAAGACCAGACAGTCCCAAATTTTGTTTCTGTTCTTTTTACTTTATTTTGGAGAACCATACCCACTTTGTTTATCCTGGAATATATTCTATCAGTTTCCCAGTAAGATCAGAAACTTTTTATACCAGCTTTCCGGGTCCCTGTATTTTAACCCAGTATAAAATCAGAAAGAAGAGGAACAAAATCTGGGACTTCTCAGTCTGGATGTACCCATAGTGGCTCTGATGTTTTAGGTAATTCATAGCCATCATGACTAACAGTCATCTCCAGCCTTCCCTGTCATGATTCTGTTTAATACCCATTTAAAATGATCAGCGTTGGCAGTCTTCACTCTGTCTTGTCGAAGCAGCTCCACAGTTTGCTCACACATGTTATGAAGAAATGTTTCCTTTTGTCTGTTTTGAATCCCTCAACACTCATCTTCATTGGATCTCCCCTGGGCTTGACTGGTCTGGTAAAAGAATGAGAAACACTGGATCAGACTTTGTAGCTTCTTGTATCTTCAGAGCTCTTTGTTGTCTCTTTTGTCTTTGTAAACCAGCCAAGAGAAAGTAGCCATCCATATTGCACAGAACATATTTGGCAAAGCTTCTGGAATGAGAACTGAAAACAGCCAGAGCTTGGAGAAGTTCTTTTTGTGGAATCCAACTCCCTGTAACCTCCTTCCTTCAGTGGCCATACCTTATAGAGGATTTTGGGAGTTGTAGTCTGCTAAAGTAACTTTCCCGAGTTCTTAGAATAGCCTGTTCATAGTTACTTTTACCTTTCATATTTTTAAAATACTTTTTTTTTACTTTATGAACTGCTTAGTAAAAATTTGCTTGCTTAAATAATCATATGTGTCTAGCATGGGCTGTGTAAGGCACCTGGCTGTTTGGTATCCTCCTGTCTTTTGTTTCAGACAAAAGCTCTCAGACAGCAGTGAAAAGCTGCGGAAGAAAGTTACCAGAACAAACGTATAATCTCACTCTTTTCTTGGCAAGGAACTCAGACCATGAGCTTGTTTCAAGATGAAAGGTTCATAAGCTGTCTTGGTTGCTTGGTTATCCCCAGACAACATTTTCTCTCTAGTTGTACTTGAGCAGTGGGAATGGATGGTGTCAACATGAAGACTGTGACTCTGTTCACAAAGAGAATATCACAAAGAATTCTTCACTGAATTCCAATTAAAAACAAAACACCAATTAAAAACAAAAGTGCAGCACCATAAGGTTACATAAAGTAGTCCTGAGAACTGTTAAAAAAACCTATGGGCAAATGGTAGCACCCCTGCCAGTAATATGATGAATCTGTTTGGGGTGGTAGTCCACATTTTAAAGTTGCTATTTAAGACGTTGAACCCATTATGGGGATAGGTTTCAAGCCATTGGACAGTTCCTTTAAAACTTCAGATTAAACCAAGAATGGATTCATTGCTCAACTGACATGAAAGCCACCAGCTGTCATTGCACATAGGTCAAAATTCAATAGCTAGCTCCAACTAGATTAGATCTTCTGAGTATCACATAAGTGTTGATTTACCATTCAGCCATAGATTCAATGGATCTACTTTAGTTAGGAGTCGCAAATAAATTTAGCTCATAACATTACCAGAAGTCTAAGTTTCTACTTTATGACTTTCCCATTGTGGAGGCTGGAACTGAAAATCTACTGAAGGAACCTACTGAGAATTTTCTTCTAGTGAGATTCATGGGTTTTTGTAGAAGTAGAATCCAGTAAGAAAAGCCAAACCAAAAACCTTTTCATTTTCCTCAATAGACAAAAGAAAAACACTAATTTTAATATGTCTGATTTGGTATTTCTCTTAAATTACAATAGACCTAAATGCAGTTGTTAGTTCCTAGCTTGCATAGATCCCTGGATCCATGGAATTTGTGTAAGTGTTGACTTGCCAAGTTCACATTACTATAGCGTGGGCTAGCCTTACTTTTTAGGTGGCATTGTTCTTGTTCCTGACATCAGTGCTTCAGGATGATACAGTTGGAGAGATTCTCAAGCATCACCGCTGTGGACATACCAGTGGAGTGAATGTTGCAATGGTTGAGCCTCTCTGAGTATAGCTGGCACAGAGTAAAGACCACTCCTGATGTTAATGGTCCACTTTATCCTAGGACTGCAGAGAAGATGATCCCAAGGAGAAAAAAAGGAAGCAATATTCAGGCAAAGGAGTCTAATCTGTTTGCCTATAATAGACATTAAAGGTCCTGGGAACAACATAATTGAGGAAAAATATTTGTTAAAGGTACATTATTTATCTATTCAAGATTTTTGCTTTAAAAACCAAAACTCAGGGCAGCTTCTAACAAAAAAATAATAATAATTTTAACAGAGGTTACCACTGGAAATAATTTTTAAAATAACCTTATTAACAGTAATACCATTACAAACAATCAGGAACTATCTTCTTCAGAAGCAACACTTTAACCCATTAGCCATCAGCAGTTAGGAATCTTAGAATCATAGAATCGTAGAGTTGGAAAAGACTGCAAGTCCAACCCCCTGCCATGCAGGAAATCCAAATCAAAGCATCCCCGACAGATGGCCATCCAGCCTCTGTTTAAAGACCTCCAAAGGAGGAGACTCCACTACACTCCGAGGGAGTTTGTTCCACTCTCAAACAGTCCTTACTGTCAGGAAGTTCCTCCTAATGTTGAGGTGGAATCTCTTTTGCTGTAGCTTGCATCCATTGCTCCGGGTCTTGTTCTCTGGAGCAGCAGAAAACAAGCTTGTTCCCTCCTCAATGTGACACCCCTTCAAATATTTAAACAGGGCTGTCATATCCCCTCTTAACCTTCTCTTCTCCAGGCTAAACATCCCCAGCTCCCTGAGTCGTTCCTCATAGGGTATGGTTTCCAGACCCTTCACCATTTTAGTCGCCCTCCTTTGGACACGCTCCAGTTTCTCAATGTCCTTTTTGAATTGTGGCGCCCAGAACTGTACACAATATTCCAGGTGAGGCCTGACCAAAGCAGAATAGAGTGGCACTATTACTTCCCTTGATCTAGACACTATACTTTTATTGATGCAGCCTAAAATTGCATTGGCCTTTTTAGCTACCGCGTCGCACTGTTGACTCATGTTTAACTTATGGTCTACTTGGACTCCTAGATCCCTTTCACATGTAGTTTCATTCAGCCAGGTGTCCCCCATCCTATATCTGTGCATTTCATTTTTCCGCCCTAAGTGCAGTACCTTACATTTCTCCATGTTGAATTTCATTTTGTTAGCTTTGGCCCAGCTTTCTAGTCTATTCAGGTCATTTTGAATTTTGGTTCTCTGGACTTTTTTACACTGGAGGAATGTAAGAAAGAAAAGAAAGTGGGACCAATTTGGAAATGCATGCAATTATGTACTACCTCATCACACACAAACAAAAATAGTATCCATCCAAAGGAGAAAGCAGTGCCAATGTGAATGAAAACATCACAGGAGTACATACTGATCGGCTTTCTATTGCGAATGTCTGTGTTTGCACCTGCTCAGGAGAACAGGATTGTATCTGGAAGATTTTACAGTCCGGTCCAAGAATACGCCCCCCCCCCCCCCCATTAGAGAGAAATAAGGAGGAGGCAGGAGAACTTTGGACTCCTCATTTTTTTACTTCCCCCCCTTCCCTAATTCCTCCAAAAAGAGCTGTTTTCCTTGGGGCAGCCAGGAAAGAAAATTGCAGCAACAGGATCTTGGGAACTGTAGTTGTTCTAACATTTTTTCTCAGAAACATCAAACTGAGTTTTAAGTTGTTGCTGTGTGCCTTCAAGTCATTCTAGTCTTATGCCAGACTCTATCCGTGGTTTGTGGGCACAGATTTCTTCAGAGGGAGTTTACTTTCACTCCTCCCCCCTTTGCTCTTTCCTCCGAAACAGGGGGAGCAGCCAGGGAGCACAAGAGGGAAAACTGGAACAAAGGCTCACTGAAATTTGTAGGTGTTTCTAATGAAGGCAATGCTTTGGTAATCTAGACATACATTCATACCAGGCAAATATGAATTTTCTATGAATTTGGAGTGGACCAGGATTATAAATCCAAAGTTTTTTCTGAATGTACCTATTCCTGTATGACTAGTGATTGCGTTCGGATTGGGTTTTAATATGGCTTTGATGTCATTTGTATATTCTCTTGCAAAATAAGGTCAAACCACATGGATGACACTGGATTGGCCCTGGGATAACCTTCCAATTTTCAGCATGTGTGAAAAAGTCCTCTGTGAAAAAGAATCACCACTGTGTATGAAATTCATTTGAAAGGTATTTTATAACCTCAGACTGAAAAAGACCACAGATATATTCAAGTATGCAAACTTTAGTTATCCTGTTAATTCCTGCCTCCTTAATCATCACAAACATTGGATATTTCTCGCTCCTTTTTACTGTAATTTGATATTTGGTAAACTCACTTTCCATTCCCCCCCCCCCCATGAGTCCATAATGCTTCCCACACAGTATTTGGCCTACATCTAGTTATTTGCACAAGTAGGAATGTAATTCTTTGCTATTTCATGTTTTGAACGAAAAGCAATAAATAATTTTAGCAATTTTCTTCCAGTTGTGGAAAAGTCTTTGAAAACTGTTTGGAACTTCACAGTTTTGGACTTATTCTGTGACAATGTTCATGGTAGCGTTTTTGTTCAGGAAAAAACACAAAACACTTTCCAGTGCAAAAAATATTTCTGCAGGGAAATGTCGGATTTGTTAAAAAGATTGTTTCCTACACAGAAAGTGCTGCAGTTGAGGATACATTCTGTGAAAAATTTACTCTTTTTATTATAAATTCTGCGCAGAACCAGGATTCTCTTGCCATGTCGTTGTGACACTCAAGAAAGACCCAAATATTTCTGAATACTTTTCCATCCACTACACACAACATGGCCGGTGAAGGTGATGATGATGATTTTACATAACTGCTTAGAGCCCGCTAGGAAAATTTCTGTGGTAGAAAAAGCCCAATGGAAATTCTGGTCTGTGGAAAATAGATAAGTTTTCATTGTCAGGGAACTACTGTGGGTAGAAGAAGTAGCATGAGCAAGAGGCTGCTTTTGCATTCATGGTCTCACTTGTGGGATCCCTATACACAATCTGACTGACCACTGTGGGAACAGAATGCGGACTAGATAGGCCTATAAGTAAGATGCACCAGGGGCCTCAGTTTCTATATTTAATCATATTTATCATATCAATTGGTAGTGTGGGATTTATGATTCATAGAGTGCTGGTGATGACAATGGGATACCTTTTACTCCAGCTGTGTTCCGGAAAACAAACCAAGTAGAGTTTTCTTCCCCTAGGAACCTCTTCCCTACCTTCAGTGATCTGTCTCAGGTTTTATGGTCCCACTGGGTATGGTCAAAAACTTAGGTGTGTACAATAGGGTTAGCATTCGTCATTTGCTTTCTACTTCAAGGCCTATAATTTAAAATTTCTAGATGATTACATCCATGTTTGCTCCTTTCAAGGTCATATAATTTTGTATGCCAACATCCTTGATCAGGAATATTTCTTTCTCTGCAAAAAAAGTATAGAGTTGTATAGAAAAGTGTTTGCTTTTGTTTAAATCTTGAATGGGACTGCATCCCACCAATTATTACAGTTGTTCCATTACATGCTGTATCATCATGGTTAAGGTAAAACTTGTAAAATATATTTACATTTAATCAACATGGCACAGAGCAAGAGTTAGATGAATGACTGGAAATGTTATGAAGATAGTTCAGGGTATAGTTCTGTGTGGTGACTCGGTTGTGACAATTGTGCCACTGTCAGATATACTATGAGAAGTGTCAACCTTATATGGGATATATAGAATTGTTCTTGTTATGTGCCTTTAAGTCACCTCTGATATATGGTGATCCTAAAATGACCCTAGATGTGGGGCTTTCTTGGCAGATTTGTTCAGAGATTTGCTATTACCTTCCCCGAGGCTAAGAGCATATGACTTGCCCCAAGTTTCACCCATGTGATTTCATAACATAGGCGGGGTACCAACGCCGTTGTGCGGCGGTCTGCCGCCGCCGCCAGAAGGTCCGCGGGGAGCCGGAGCCATGAACGGCCCGACTTCCCGCGCGGACCGAAAAAAGAAGCTCCAAAATGGAGCTTCTTTTGCGTCGCGTTTGCGACGTAGCGAGGCGCCAGGGGCGCGCTCGCTACGTCAGCAGCGGCGCGACGCGTCTGGACGCTGTGGCGTGCCGATGCGAAAGATGGCGCCGGCCATGTAGAAAGGCCGGCGCCAATCTTGTTACGGACGGAGTCCGTACGAGGCCCAGGGGCGTCTAAAAAGACCGCCCCTTGTTTTAAAATGGGACGTCCTTCTGGACGTCCCAAAGGGCCGCTCTAGAAGCCCTGAGTGAGGAATTCAAACCCTGGTCTCCAGAGTTATAGTCCAACATTTGTTTCTATGACATGCTGGCTCTCAATACTCAGCCAGATTTTTTTTTTTGGGATGTCAGACCTTTTTTTTTGGGGGGGGGGAGGAGGGGTTAAAACTCATTTGTACACAACTTTCTTTCTTTTTTTGGTGGATGTGACATACCAAACATTTTGTGCAGAAAAGCCTACAGTTGATCCTCTGTATCATCCACGGGTGTATTTGTTTTTAAGCCCCTGAAGAAGGCCTAGTGGTTGGCTGAAACACCGTTGGGCTGTTTAAACACTGAATAAACACTGAATAAACGGTTAACCATCTTAGAGCACATGGAGCTTGTCTCCTCTCTGTTTGCTGCTGCTTGGCTACGTACTTTCAGTTCCTTACACTATACATTTTATTTAAGGGACACCATTTAACTATGCTATTGTATACAATGGGACGTGAACATTCAAAATTTAGGTATTCATGACAGGGTCAAACCCCAGCAGATGCCAAGGGCTCACATGTATTTCATGCAGAGAAATCTTGGGGGTTTGTTTTGAGCAAAACATGGGCCTTTGCACAAAACAATAGGGGGTTTTTTTTTGCACATTTCCCCTCAACAAATAATCCCCAAAATGCAAAGAAGTCATTGGAAAAATGTAATATTTTCTAGCAGAAAGAACTTTGAAATTCTTCATTCTTACATGAAAAAGACATACACACAAAGATTTACAATTGTCTCTTGTATAATAATGGACAGCCTGCACTAGCTGAGGTCGTGAATTGGATCAGTAAGTACAAGAGTAATTACTGTTTTGCAGTAATTACTCTTTTGCTTCTCCCTCCCATTGTCCTTTCATTGTCAGAGGGTGCATAACATGGTAGAAATATGATGTGTTGACACCACTTTTAACTGCCAAGACTCCATTTTTACAGAATCCTGGGATATGTAGTTTTGTCGGGCAACAAAACACCCTCTTTGGCAGAGAAAGTTATAGACCTTGTAAAACTACAAATCCAAATCCCATAAGATGAAGCTGCAGCATTAAAGAGGTGTCAAACTGTGTTATTTCTATGGTGTAGACACACCCTAGTCAGCAAGCCAAGTGAAAAAAGAGAAAATTGATAGCTTTTGTCATTTTTAGGAAAACAACTCTCCCACAATTCCCTGGCGGTCAGAGCCAGTTTTGGGAGTTATAGAAGAAAAAAAAGCAACATTTTCCATATCTGCGTGGATGCCCTCACAGGTTCTATTCCCCAGATATTCCACATTGTATAGAGTTGCAGCAAAACCATACAGAATCTTTTCCAAAATTTCTTGTGAAATAGGGCAGATAGAAAAGAGATTATGGTGTGAATCCCATGGTTTTAAGCTTTAGGAAACAAACTGTGTGTATCACAGCTGTCAAACAGATAGTAATTAAATCAGCAGACTGCTGATTACCTGCCAAAAATCATCCATCAGAATGGAAATCTCACACAGAAACCATTCGTCATCATCATATACAGTGAACGACTGACTGCATAAGGCCCAATGCAGATAATTAGTTCATGTCTGAGCAGAAGGTTCCTCATCTCCTTGAATCCTCCGTGGCTGATTCAAACACCAGCCTAAAGCTGTGTGAAACCATCCACTCAGAAAAAACATTTTCTATACTTAGTCAAATCTTTTTTCCCCTTTCTTAAAAAAAAAAATAATAAAAAATGTGTTATGTTTGGAATTGCCTATCTCCATTGTACGATCCTTGCTCTTTCAAGTGCTTTAGAATTTAGCATTTTCAGCTGTCGAAATGCTAAATTCAGTTACTAGTCCAACAGGTTAGCTTCATCACTGAATCAACCACTGAATGGTAAGTTCAACACATAAGTAACGTTCATCTTTGACACAATGGGGATTGCTTTATTTTCGGCCGAATCATGTGGATTTAGGCCCTTATTTATATGTTTTGAACCCAGTTTGCCTCAAGAGGAAAATATAGTTTGGTGCCCCCTAGATGGATTCTGACAGTTTTCTTTTGCTGCGCTAGACCATATTCCTGAATAACTTAACAGCACTTAATTCTTCTCTCCAGCTTTAAACAAAAGGGGCATTCAGGCCGTTTGGCATAATTGCTTTGAAATACCCTTTACTGAAACATAGAACCACCTCATGGTCCTTAAATTGTCAGGATCTCTGAGGTGTAATTGAAGAATTCATGACTCAGTAAAAAGACTAATCCACAAATGAGATTATGTAGAGAGCCAGATTAGTGTACTTGTTGAGTGTGTGACTAGGACTTTGGGGAGACCAAACATTCAAATCCTTGCTTAGGTCATGGAAAACCTTTGGGGTGCCTTGGCAAGTCCACTCTCTTAGCCTCAGAGGAAGGCAATGTCAAACCTGTGAACAAATCTTGCCAAGAACAGAACTTTAGGTAACAGGTGTCAACCTTAGGATCACCAGAAATCAGAAATTATTTGAAGGTATAGAGGCAATAAGAATGAAAACACATCTTTGGGATTTCCACTGGTTTAAAAATGATGGAAGCAAAGAAATCTTTACACTATGCAATTGTTTGCAATCATATACAGTGTTGTTATCCTTCAGAGGCTTTTCAAGGATTTTGCTTATGTATACTCTGGGCTAATTAAGAGATGGAACCCTCAAAAGTTTCACTGTGATCAAACTTAGTCCATTTCAATGACTGTTTAGCCTTGAATTTGACATTGTGGACATTATTACAGAAGGGCCTTAAACTACAATTAATGTGTGGGATAGTGTCTTTGGCAATAATTTTTGCCTCTCTCCCATAGCACACCCTAGAGTGAAGAGAAGAAATTAGGCCTTTGATGCCATCCCACTTAAAACAGAACTGAAACCACATTATGGATCTATAAAGCAGTTTCAGTCACTGCAGGGTATCTTTTAGAGATCCAGAAGAACCTGTTAGACTATAGACACATGATGGGGCCTGGAAATAGGCCCTCCCAAATACCACTGGTAGCCAGGTTGTTGTGTACCCATAGAAAGAACCATGATGTTATGTGTTGGGAGGGGGTGAAGCTTAAGTTCCCCCAAAAGTTCTGAAATAACTGCATTCAAGAGCTGCCATCCATTTCGTAGGAAAGGGTGATAGGCCATCCATTCGGTTTGATTGTGCGATAGTGCATTGCTAATGGCTTCTCATCCAGCAATTCAAACAGTAACTCTGCTTATTATTTTCCTTCCCAAGACAGGTTTTCCGATATCACTTTGGGAGAATTATGGAAAGTAGTGTTACTAATATTGCAAAAGGAAAATAATAATGCTGTTTGCATCTGTTTTTCCATTAAGGGTGTGTTTCTGCTCTTTCAAGGACAATGGAGCCTGAAAGTGCTTTTCATTTTGATATTAAAAGGATTCCAGATTCACTCTCTAAAGAAAAACTAAGTGGAGCTCAAATGGCTCCTCATTTAAAAGAGGCTTACCCTGTCATGGGTAAAGGAGACACACAGGATGTAAAAAAAAAAAAACCCCACATGATGAAGAAAACTCCTGTTTTCTTTTAACATTGTTAGTTTCCAGTGTTTTATCTCCCACTGGTGTTGACGAGTTCCATCCTCGTAGTGTAATGGTGGCACAGACATGCACTGGCAACAAATTAGACCACACGTGTTGTTATTCAGACGTTCTCTGATAGCTTCTAAGAAATAACTCCAAGGGAGGCTGGAAATGATGATATCGGCAAATGCCAGTCACAAAGTTAAAAAAATCCCAAGGCAACATCAGAGTTCCAAAACTAAGCTGGCCATCCAATTGTACCTTGCTTTAATAGAAGTGAGGGCCAGACTTCTTCAAAGCTACTGCCTCCCTGGCTTGGGAAGTGGATGTGTGGGTGTCAGGATGTGTTCCAGGGATTTCTTGGATTGATCTGAAGTTTACTGGGGCTCCCTTCGTCTGATTTTTAAATAATTAAACATACCTAAAATGACAAAATACAAAACATACAAAATAATTGTTGTTCCTGTTTGTGGGTCCTTCAAGCCATTTCCAATTTACAGTGTGGCAACCTGAAATTCCTGCCACAAAAAACCCATGATGGAGTTTTCACATGGTTAGGTCATCATAAGGTCAGAAATTACTTGAAAAGTGCACAACAGCAACAAGGCAACCTATCACAGGGTTTTTATTAGCAATATTTGTTCAGAATGGGTTTGGCTTTTTTTGCTTTCCACTGAGGTCGAGAGAGTGTGACTGTGCCCAAGTTACCCAGTGGATTTTCATGGCTGAGCAGACTCAGACTCTGGTACTCCAGCTTCATAGTCCAACCATAGACTGCTACAACAGCTGGTCGTAACCTAAAGGTAGCAATCACCCTAAAATACTTTGTCTGGCCACTCACCAATCTCTCTTACCATCTGAATTTTGGGGCATGTTTGGTGTAGGGCTGGTTGGGGATAATGGTGCTCTGCATCGTCATAGTCCACTGAACCCTCATGTTTGTGGCCCCACAAAACCTCCTGGGGTCTTTGAAACTGGAAAAATCCAATGATTTATTGTGATTTTCAGTTCAGTGAAAGTTATCCGCAGACTGCCCCAAAGCATGAAAAGCATGCAGAACATGGTGGTTAGGTTTCACCAGACCTCCTTCCAAAACCTAACATTGGCTCAAACCATCACCACCAACCACCAACAACAAAAGATGAGGCAGAAGTGACATGAGGGTTAGTTTCTGTGCCACTGCATCATGACAGTTTATCCCATGGAGTGAAATTAGGTTCCCACTCTCCATGCAATTCTCACTCCTGGCAGAGGGCAAAAATACTTCATGTGTGGGTGCAGTGGGCAATAAGAAATGCAAACAGTATTGGTCAGGGCCCTATCAAAAGAAGTTTCGCCATTCTCACAACGCATTACACTGAATTTCCTCAAAATAGTGTAAGATTTAGCCCAGTGCCTATAGAAAGCACTGAACGTGGACATGAGCTCAAATGGACATGAAAGTCAAATTCTCGCAGCAACTTGCTTTTGGGTGTGTATAGTACGGTGTGTGTAATAAGGACAATTTTAAATGCTTTTTGATTTGCCTCATTTGGGCAAGACATCTGCTATAGAGCTTTTTTTGATTCTGCCTGATTAATTGAATGCCATCCATTGTTCTCACGGCTGATGTAAACAGTGAAAAAACTTACTAAGACCCATGGCTCCATCTGCATGGCTGGGATACTCCGGGGGCAGTCCTGCACCATGGCAGCAGTCTGCATGGGTGTCTAACTGAGCTGCTCTGTGCATCCACTGCCATGGGCTGCTTGATTTCTGAGGTCAGAACGAAGTGACCAGTGATGATTTCCTTGCCTGGCACCTTTTTCTGACTTCAGAACAAGTTTGACCATCAGCCGAAGCAAGTACATTGTCTATACAGACGTACCAAATACTTAAATGGTTTACAAATGGAGGGGCCCCAGTTTGTCCCAGAAGATCTGGGCACAGTAACTTAAAATGCATTTGTAAGAGTGGGTTTGACCATCAGTTTTTGAGTGGAACAGGCTGGATGACGTCTGGAGTGCTTCATGTGTACCACCAGAAACCAGGGTTTTGGGACGTGTGGTTGTCAAAACAGGATGAATGCACAGAACCAGGGGAGGGAGACACAGACTTTTGGACGCATGCAGATAAGGCCCATGTGGTGATTTCAATGGGTGCCAAGGAAGCTCTTGCCCTATAGCACCATCTTTCACTGAGCTGTAAGTTGACAAAGGAGGCGGTCTGTCGTATTCTAAAGAAATGATCAGAAATGCTCCGCAGTGGAATGGATGGGTGGAATAACACAAAGGCATATTGCTAAAAAAATAGTTCAAAGAACAGAAACAAAACTGAGTGCTTCTTTGTCAATCCATACTCAATAAAACAATAAAATAAAATTTATTTTTGTTAGTTTCCGGTTTTTATCCCGCCTTCTCCTCCTAAGTGGGACCCAAGCTTGGCTAACATACATAAAAAACACAATAATTTTAAATTGTTCAATTAAAATCGTAAAAATATAAAAGTTACAAATATAAATTTAAAACATACAAAGTTTAAAATTAAACAATCCAGAACCAACAATAAAAAAGTGTCAGAGACATACATACTTCTAAATAGGAAAAGCAGTTCTCATTAATTTTGCATGAAAAGTATGTTCGTCTAAGATATTGCCTGCCATAATGCAAGATCTGAGATCGCCCCTGCTATGCTACACACACACCAGAAAATAGATGTTGCTGTTGGAGGGCGTGCAAATGTTATAACTGATAAACAGTTCTAACCCTCTTTGTGAAGCACTTTTTCTCACAGCTATATTTCCATGCTCCAACAGTTTTTTAAGAGTACTGTGAAAAACACTGTTATGGTTGTTTATCTTGCTGTCACTCATAGCCACTAAATTTAAGCACTATATGGTCTTTGGCAGGAATAATATCCTTTGGCTAAATAAGCAATTTACACTTCCATCATACAATCTGGACTGTGGAGGAGTCTTGACCAGCCAATCTGTTGTGTTTTTGGGTTGGTCGTATGCGTTTTATATCATTTGTAAACTTATGGGTGACTCTATCACATGGCAAGATTTTTCAGCAGGAGTTTCCTTTGCCTCCCTCTGAGGCTGAGAGAGTGTGAAAACTTGCCCAAACTCACCCAGTCAGATTTCTATAGCTGAGCAGGAATTTGAACCTAAGTCTCTAAGAGTCGTAACATTCAAGGCACTACATCCATGCGGCTGGTTACTGACTGGTCTTTCTTGTGGGGGCCTCTACCTGTCTACTGTTGACTTTCAAAAGAGACTGTCCTGTGAGATTTTAAACTCATCTTCCACTAGAGACGAGATTGTGCAATATGAAATTTTAGATATCCACTAAAGTTGCATGGTGAGTTCGGGCTGCCAGAGTGACAACTAGAAAAGGGCTCATACACCTTTAATGTTTGCATAGAGTACGGAATTCCAGCAGGTGTTTTGTCACACAAAACCAGGTTACAAGCAACACCTGCTAGAATTCCCTCTTGTACACAGCCAATAAAGGCACAGGAGTTCCTCGTGTCTCCAGTTTTCACTCTGGAAACCCTAGATGGGAAATTCCAGGACAGAGAAATGCAATACCATGTATGTTTGAAAAATAGTTCATCTCATGTATAGGTTTGAGGGCAGGTTTTGGGGCCAATTATAGGGATTTTGGTAAGACCTCATGGATAAGTCAAGGGTAAATTTTAGGGGCATGCAACAAAGAATATAAATGAATGATGCAAAAGAAACAGTGCCAAACAAGCTTACATAATCTGGCAGGCGTAAACTGTTTTGTGCTCACACTAAAGACTAGAATGAGTGCGAGAGTATAGTGGGGGAGAGGGTCAGTGTTTCCCGGACAGATTAAACTCTGTGCCTTTCACCAGGGATGGTTTCCTCTCATCTCTCTCTTCTTTCTCTCTCTCTTCTCTCTTTCTCTTCTAAGGGCGGATACAAACCGCCATATGAACGTATGTATACGTACTAGGGTTAGGAAGGGGCGGTGCTTCCGCAACCCCCCTAACTCTAGTACGTATACAATACGTACACAGATGGGCGGCGCCCTTCCACATGGGCGCCGCCATCTTAACGTACTGGACGTGTTGCGGCGCCTATGACGTCGCGAATGTGCGCCAGCGGCGCCTCGCGACGTCATAGAGCGCCGCAAAAAGAAGCTCCGAAATGGAGCTTCTTTTTTGATTCCGCGTGGGAGCCCGCGCGGTTTGTTGCCTGCTGCGCTCCCGCACGGAGGCAAATGGCGCCAGCGGGAGACACGCCTCAAAGCGGCGGTCTGTATCCCGCCTAAATATATATAAGTGCAGCTTGCCTTACATGGGGATCCATTCCAGATCCCCCCCCCCAACGGAAGGCAAATACCATCTAAACTTGAGCCCCCATTCTATTAGAAAGGGGTTTGGGTTTTATGGTCGCGCAGTGCGCACACAGTCACATGTGCACGTGCATTCCATGTATTGGGTCAGCACGGCTTCTGCATAAAGTGGAAGTTGGGCATATGGCATGCCCGCATATGGAGTGGGCGCACTGTATGAGTTAAAGTACAATATTAAACACTGACTAATGGAAAGTCAAACCCAGGGTTTTGTGGTCTTTTTTAAAAACAAACTTTCTACACTATTACGTGAGCATATACAGTACTTCTTCCGACAGAGGCAGGTTACAGAAGACGTGCCGCGTTGGCAGCGGTCTGCGCCGCCGCCGCCATTTGCTCCGTGCGGGAGCCCCGCAGCAGCCACACACCGCGCGCATCGCCGCACGGACCGAAAAGAAGCTCAAAAATGTAGGCTTCTTTTAAAGCGGCGCCTCTATGACGTCGCGAAGCGCGACACGGGCGGGACGCACAGCGTCTGATACGTAATACAGAATAAGCGTACTAGGGTTAGGGGTGCGGAAGCACCACCACCCCCGCCCCTTCACTAACCCTAGTACGTATTCATTACGTACTAAATGGCAGTGTGTAAAACCGCCATAGTAAAATAATAAAGCTGTGGAAACAATGCCTGAAAAAGTTGGTGATGGTTGCCCTTGGACAGCTTTAAGAAGGCATTAGATTAATTCCATGGAGGTTGGGGCCACCAGTGACTACCAGGCAGGTTGATCCCACCCCCCAATATGATCTCAGCTAAGCAGAGACAGTTTGCGTCGTGCTTATTCAGCTGCAGGGGAAGCACAAAGTGGGAGCGGGGCGTTGGCCTGTTGACCGGCTTCCATAGGCAACTGCTTTATGTCCAGTTAAAAACTCGGCAAGCTGCAAGTAATGAACCTAGGTTTAGCATAGCTCAAAACTGTATAAATAACAAGTGCATGAACATGTGACTCAAGTTAGCAGCTGTTTGTTTCAAGAATATAGTGTCTTTGGTGGACAACAGATTTGGCCTCTTGGCTTAACTCCACAATATCTTCTTGATAGATTGTTCAGTTTGCTGTTGGCTTACAAGCTGCTTTTTAAAAAAAAGTTATTTTCAAATGAAAAACCTTGCTGTAATTTTATGACTCTGAGAACAGGAAGTTCTTTCAGTAGGAGTATTTCTGACGCTCTTGTGGAAAAATCTGTCTGATTGAAGCTAAATTCCCTGGTGAGAACATTTACAACTTTTCATGTATGTTTATTTCGTTTTTCATTTAAAGTACTGGAAAGACACAAAGAGAGAATACTCAGCAGGCTGGACTCAGAAACCAGTGTGCAATATTGTATGTTGGTGTTGCATCAATCATTTTGAAATCCAATCAGTTTCAGCAAATTACTCTGATTCCCCGCCCCCCCCAAAAAACCCCAAAGACATTTAAAAATCGATTAAAAATTGGACTTTCGGGCACAGGTTTGTGTGTTTTTCAGCAAGCAACATACTGTGAGACTAAAACTGGAGCTCTTTACAAAAGAAGACTCAAAAATATCCTACAGTGGCTCCTAATTTTGTCTCCACATTTAGACGAAACCTTCATAGCTGGTAGCTAATGAGGAAACTGATCTTGGTGAGGAGTTGTAGTGTAACATTAAATGGCGGACATTTAGCTCGGACACTACTAATCTAATTTTTCAGTTGTGTTGAAGTACAAACCTTAGGGCGATAAATGTTTCCCAAATAGTGCTTACCCAACTAGAGCAGATCTGATTGAACACGGTGGCGAGCACGGGCACAGTAAACGTGTTATGAAGATGACCTAGTAGGCAGGGGAAAATCCGTGTTGTTGGAGGAGCAGTGTGGTGATTGTTAGAATGAACATTTTTTCTTCCATGCCACTGGAATTTAGCCGTTTGCCCTTGCCATTCCTACCTGAATTATTGTAATGCTGTTGCTTTCATAATACGTACCAAAATTGGGGCCGGCAGAGCGAACAGCGCGTGGGAATGGTGATGGTGGTTAGGCCGGCAGCAGGCAGCAGCAATTTTGGTGTGTGATAAAATCTGTTTTGCCCCACAGTATTCGCAGTTCCAATACCCATCCCCGTGCCCAGTTCAGTACTGTAAAAGTGAATGCGATATAACTCCCTAGTGGGGACACTAGTGGACATGGGCTTCTCTTGATCAGGCATATTTAGGGAAATGCCATGGACTATTCTCTAGACAGGATGGGTGTGTTTGGTAGGGTCGTGAGTGGCTGCCGAACCCATGTGCCATTAAACTCATGTTTTCAACAAACCCGTATTATTCACCAGCCGCTGGAGCTACTGGTCTGATGCCTGATTTGTTTGTGTAAGCAAATGCATACCTGTTATAGTCCCTCCCCCCTCCCCCCCAGCAGTTTCTAAAAATGCCAGGTATGTTGGGCCTTATGAATTGAGGCGATGGGGTGAGAAACAGTAGTTTAAATGGCAGAGATTAGTTGTACTGCACTCTTGGTGTCTCTGTGAGGCAGAATTCCTATTTTATTTATAAATCACATTTTTTTGAAAAAAATGATTGTGGTGTCCAAATGAGGAGAGAAGCCATTAATGTGTTTGAGGATGGTGCAACACACATTACTATGCCAATGGAATTGTAAGTATACTACAAGTTCAAACAGGAGATCTTAATCGGTTTTTTCATGTCCGCATAAGAGCTCGTGGAGAGGAAGACTAGGAGCTGTGTGCCAAGCAGAATTAATGAATCTCCTCATGATCTCTCAACAGCCAGAACCATCCAACGAGGCCATGGGATTCCATTTTTCCCAATTTCTGATATGTATCATTTGTGGAAAACTGGGACACCGAGGTTAAAAGTGAACAGGTAATGAAAATCAACCTCATTATTGACACCTGTGGTGCCTGAGAAAGACTGTTCTGCGGATACGTAATGGAGAACTCGACCAAAAAGACAAATGGAATGTGAAGATAGCGAACTTATGAAGAGCAACAGGACTCAAGGTCAGAATTAGAATACACCAAGATGCTGCTGTTGTTAGACTTTGGAGAGGGTGTCATACTTTCAGAAATCAGATTCATGAGTGCATTAGTGACTCATGTAGGAAAAAAACTGGAATTGAGGTAACTACTTGAGACTTGTAAAAGAGTGGAGAGCCAGGGTAGGTAAAGAGAAGAGTCCCACACTCAGATGGTTTAGTATAGATTCAGTCAAGAAATCCCACAGACCTGTAGGTTGTTGCAGAAGAATTGGAGCCAGGCAGTTTGATAAACTTGTGATGCTCTGGAGTACACCCAACCACTACATTAATAAAGAGCAGATCATGTCTAGGATGGACCATATGCGTGAAGTTTGACTTAACAAATAACAATCAAACAACAACCCATGACTCCCTATAGTGATGACTCAAAGGGACAGCTGATTAACAAGGGAGTTTCTAAGTGGACATTCAAGTTTTATGGACCTGGAATCCATCGCTCATGTAATTGCTGTCCAATGTGGGATCATGAGTGTGTTTGGTCTAAAGATATGTATCGTAAAAAACATAGTTAATAGAAAAACATAATTTAAAAGATGACAAAGCACAACACAGCTATTTTCACTGCTGTAATGATTTAAGAATCAGTGGCCTGACCAAAATAAATAGTTAGTTTCTGTCCTAGACTAGCAGACAGAAAGCAAGCGAGGGAGAGCCAACGTAAACTGGTTCTACCATGGAGAAGGGAGTTCCATGGGCAACAGGAATAGGCCACTGAAGGAAGTCAGGTCCTTTAAATGGATCTCAAGGACTAATTATTTGAAATGAACCACTTGCTTGGACTATAATCCTAAGAAAAGCTCCTCAAAACTCTCCCCTAATTATCTCTAGCATTTGCACACCTTTAGTACATATTCAATTCAGGTTATTGTGTTGTCCTTCCTTTTGCCATAGTCCTGCTCTATTTGTATTATCCTACCATTGAACTGAAACCTGACCACACAAATGATGTTTATATCGATATTGTGGTGATTAAGGTGACTGGGGTGTCAATTACCCTGTTATCAAAGGCATGCCAAGGTGACCTGAGGAAACTAGCCAGACAGAACAAAAGGCTTTATGGTGATAATAGGGGTATTTCCTCAGTGTATGAAACACATGTGGGTTGGTGTTTATCTGTCTACATTAGAGCTATAATCTCTTAAAAGTACACAGACATTGTATGATTAGGTTTTGTACTCTATGTAGTCTATTTCTGTACAGCAATATCTAAGGTAGTCACCGTTCCCTGCCTACTTCCCTGCCCTTCTGAGAGTCTGGGCAGTAAATCATAATGCACCTAATGCAAGCTTTGGACTTGTCCTCGTTTTTCACCAATAGGAACACTCAACATAATCACGAGTCTTGCTTTTCCACATTGCCTGAAACAAGATAGAGATTCTTAAAAGATTTTTCCTTTAAAAAGTAGAGTTCGCTATTTTCATTGTGTTCTTCAAATTAATGCCCATATACCCATTTATAATGCAGAGTTGCTTGATAAAACAAGCCACATTATCAAAGAAGCATGACTAATATATC
>NC_056522.1:222229756-222253716 GCF_019175285.1 Sceloporus undulatus | reverse complement strand
GATTGCGTTCGGATTGGGTTTTAATTGGCTTTGATGTCATTTGATATTCTCTTGCAAAATAAGGTCAAACCACATGGATGACACTGGATTGGCCCTGGGATAACCTTCCAATTTTCAGCATGTGAAAAAGTCCTCTGAAAAGAATCACCACTGTGATGAAACTCATTTGAAAGGTCATTTTATAACCTCAGACTGAAAAAGACCACAGATATATTCAAGTATGCAAACTTTAAGTTATCCTGTTAATTCCTGCCTCCTTAATCATCACAAACATTGGAGATTTCTCCCTTTTTACTGTAATTTGATATTTGGTAAACTCACTTTCCATCCCCCCCCCATGAGTCCATAATGCTTCCCCACATCTAGTTATTTGCACAAGTAGGAATGTAATTCTTTGCTATTTTCATTGTTGAACGAAGCAATAAATAATTTTAGCAATTTTCTTCCAGTTGTGGAAAAGTCTTTGAAAACTGTTTGGAACTTCACAGTTTGGACTTATTCTGTGACAAATGTTCATGTAGTGTTTTTGTTCAGGGAAAAACAACAACACTTTCCAGTGCAAAAAATAATATTTCTGCAGGGAAATGTCTGATTTGTTAAAAAGATTGTTTCCTACACAGAAAGTGCTGCAGTTGAGGATACATTCTGTGAAAAATTTACTCTTTATTTATTTATAAATTCTTGCCAGACCAGGATTCTCTTTGCCATGTCGTTGTGACACTCAAGAAAGACCCAAATATTTCTGAATATCTTTTCCATCCCTACACACAAGCATGGCCTGTGAAGGTGATGATGATGATTTTTACATAACTGCTTAGCCCGCTAGGAAAATTTCTGTGGTAGAAAAAGCCCAATGGAAATTCTGGTCTGTGGAAAATAGATAAGTTTTCATTGTCAGGGAACTACTGTGGGTAGAAGAAGTAGGGTGCAGGGAGCATGAGCAAGAGGCTGCTTTTGCATTCATGTCTCACTTGTGGGATCCCTATACACATCTGACTGACCACTGTGGGAACAGAATGCTGGACTAGATAGGCCTATGGTATGATGCACCAGGGGCCTCATGTTCTTATATTTATCATATTTATCATATCAATTGGTAGTGTGGGATTATGATTCATAGAGTGCTGGTGATGACAATGGGATACCTTTTACTCCAGCTGTGTTCTGGAAAAACACCAAGTAGAGTTTGTTCTTCCCCTAGGAACCTCTTCCCTACCTTCAGTGATCTGTCTCAGGTTTTATGGTCCACTGGGGTATGGTACAAAACTTTAGGTGTGTACAATAGGGTTAGCATTCTGTCATTTGCTTTCTACTTCAAGCCTATAATTTAAACATTTCTAGATGATTACATCCATGTTTGCTCCTTTCAAGGTATCATATAATTTTGTATGCCAACATCCTTGATCAGGAAATATTTCTTTCTACAAAAAAATGTATAGAGTCGTATAGAAAAGTGTTGCTTTTGTTTTAAATCTTGAATGGGACTGCATCCCCACAATTATTACAGTTGTTCCATTACATGCTGTATCATTCATGGTTAAAGGTAAAACTTGTAAAATATATACATTTTAATCAACATGGCACAGAGCAAGAGTTAGATGAATGACTGGCAAAAATGTTATGAAGATAGATCAGGGTATAGTTCTGTGGTGAGCTCAGTTTGTGACAATTGTGCCACATGTCAGATATAACTATGAGATAGTGTCAACCTTATATAGGGATATATAGAATTGTTCTTGTTATGTGCCTTTAAGTCACCTCTGATATAGGGTGATCCTAAAATGACCCTAACGTGGGGCTTTCTTGGCAAGATTTGTTCAGAGGAGATTTGCTATTACCTTCCCCGAGGCTAAGAGCATATGACTTGCCCAAGTTCACCCAGTGGATTTCATAACTGAGTGAGGATTCAAACCCTGGTCTCCAGAGTTATAGTCCAACATTTTTCTATGACATGCTGGCTCTCAATACTCAGCCAGATTTTTTTTTTTGGATGTCAAAACCTTTTTTTTGGGGGGGGGGGGGGGGAGGGGTTGAAAACTCATTTGTACCAAACTTTCTTTCTTTTTTTGGTGGATGACATACCAAACATTTTGTGCAGAAAAGCCTACAGTTGACCCTCTGTATCCACGGGTGTATTTGTTTTTAGCCCCTGAAGAAGGCCTAGTTTGGCTGAAACACGTTGGGCTTTTTAAACACTGAATAAACACTGAATAAACGGTTAACCATCTTAGAGCACATGGAGCTTGTCTCCTCTCTGTTTGCTGCTTGGCTACGTACTTTCAGTTCCTTACCTATACATTTTATTTAAGGGACACCATTTAACTATGCTATTGTATACAATGGGACTTGAACATTCAAAAATTTAGGTATTCATGACAGGTCAAACCCCAGCAGATGCCAAGGGCTCACTGTATTTCATGCAGAGAAATATTGGTGGTTTTTGAGCAAAACATGGGCCTTTGCACAAAACAATGGGTTTTTTTTTTGCACATTTCCCCTCAACAAATAATCCCAAAATGCAAAAAGTCATTGGAAAATGTAATATTTTCTAGCAGAAAGAACTTTTGAAATTCTTCATTCTTACATGAAAAATGACACGCACAAAGATTTACATATTGTCTCTTGTATAATAATGGACAGCCTGCACTAGCTGAGGTCTGAATTGGATCAGTAAGTACAAGAGTAATTACTGTTTTGCAGTAATTACTCTTTTGCTTCTTTCCCATTGTCCTTTCATTGTCCTAGGGTGCATAACATGGTAGAAATAATGATGTTTGACACCACTTTAACTGCCAAGACTCCATTTTACAGAATCCTGGGATATGTAGTTTTGTCAGGCAACAACACTCTTTGGCAGAGAAAGTTATAGACCTTGTAAAACTACAAATCCCAAGATCCCATAAGATGAAGCTGCAGCATTTAAAGAGGTGTCAAACTGTGTTATTTCTATGGTGTAGACACACCCTAGTCAGCCAGCCAAGTGAAAAAGGAGAAAATTGATAGCTTTTGTCATTTTTTAGGAAAACAACTCCCACAATTCCCTGGCTGTCAGAGCCAGTTTTGGGAGTTATAGAAGAAAAAAAAGCAACATTTCCATATTCTGGATGTATAGAGTTGCAGCAAAACCATACAGAATCTTTTCCAAAATTTCTTGTGAAATATGGCAGATAGAAAAGAGATTATGGTGTGAATCCCATGGTTTTAAGCTTTAGGAAACAAACTGTGTTATCACAGCTGTCAAACAGATAGTAATTAATCAGCAGACATGCTGATTTACCTGCCAAAAATCATCCATCAATGGAAAATCTCACACAGAACCATTCTTCATCATATTACAGTGAACGACTGACTGCATAAGGCCAATGCAGGTAATTAGTTCATGTCTGAGCAGAAGGTTCCTCATCTCCTTGAATCCATCCTGGCTGATTCAAACACCAGCCTAAAGCTGTGTGTAAACCATCCACTCAGAAGAACATTTTCTATACTTAGTCAAATCTTTTTTCCCCTTTTCTTAAAAAAAAATAATAATAAAAAATTGTTATGTTTGGAATTGCCTCTTCCATGGTACTTCCTGCTCTTCAAGTGCTTTAGAATTTAGCATTTTCAGCTGTCTAAATGCTAAATTCAGTTACTAGTCCAACAGGTTAGCTTCACTGAATCAACCACTGAATGGTAAGTCAACACATAAGTACGTTCATTTGACACAATGGGATTGCTTTATTTTGGCCTAATCATTGGATTTAGCCCTTACTTATGTTTGAACCCAGGTTGCCTCAAAGAGGAAAATTATTTTGGTGCCCCCTAATGGATTCTGACAGTTTTCTTTTGCTCTAGACCATATTTTCCTGAATACTTAACAGCACTTAATTCTTCTCTCAGCTTTAAACAAAGGGATCATTCAGGCCTTTGGCATAATTGCTTTGAAATACCCTTTACTGAAACATAGAACCACCTCATGGTCCTAAAATTGTCAGGATCTGAGGTTAATGAAGAATTCATGACTACAGTAAAAAGACTAATCACAAATATGATTATGTAGAGAGCCAGATTAGTGTACTGGTTTGAGTGTTGGACTAGGACTTGGGGAGACCAACATTCAAATCCTTGCTTAGTCATGGAAACCCTTTGGGTTTCCTTTGGCAAGTCACACTCTCTTAGCCTCAGAGGAAGGCAATGTCAAACCTGTGAACAAATCTTGCCAAGAACATCACTTTAGGTAACAGGTTCACCTTAAGATCACCATAAATCAGAAATTATTTGAAGGTATAGAGCAATAAGAAATGAAAACCCATCTTTGGATTTCCACTGTTAAAATGATGGAAGCAAAGAAATCTTTACACTAAGCCATTGTTGCAATCATACAGTGTTATCCTTCAGAGGCTTTTCAAGGATTTTGCTTATGTATACTCTGGGCTAATTAAGAGATGGAACCCTCAAAAGTTCACTGTGATCAAACTTAGTCCATTTCAATGACTGTTTAGCCTTGAATTTGACATTGTGGACATTATTACAGAAGGCCTTAAACTACAATTAATGTTGGGGAATAGTGTCTTTGGCAATAATTTTGCCTCTCTCCCATAGCTACATCCCTAGGTGAAGAGAAGAATTAGGCCTTTGATGCCATCCACTTAAAACAGAACTGAAACCACATTATGATCTATAAAGCAGTTTCAGTCACTGCAGGGTATCTTTTAGAGATCCAGAAGAACCTGTAGACTATAGACATGGAAATATGCCCTCCCATAATACCACTGGTAGCCAGGTTTTGTACCCATAGAAACCATGACTGTTATGTTGGGAGGGTGAAGCTAATTCCCCAAAAAGTTCTGAAATAACTGCATTCAAGAGCTGCCATCCATTTCGTAGGAAAGGGTGAAGGCCATCCATTCTGTTTGATTGTCGATAGTGCATTGCTAATTGGCTTCTCATCCAGAATTCAACAGTAACTCTGCTTTATTCCAAGACAGGTTTTCGATATCACTTTGGGAGAATTATGGGAAGTATGTTACTAATATTGCAAAAAGGAAAATAATAATGCTGTTGCATCTGTTTTCCATTAAGGGTTAGTTCTGCTCTTTTCAGGACAATGGAGCCTGAAAGTGCTTTTCATTTTGATATTAAAAGGATTCCAGATTCACTCTCTAAAGACCACTAGTGGGAGCTCAAATGGCTCCTCATTTAAAGAGGCTTACCCATGTCATGGGAAAGGAGACACACAGGATGTAAAAAAAAACCCCACATGATGAAGAAAACTCTCTGTTTCTTTTTAACATTGTTAGTTTCCAGTTTTTATCTCCCACTTGTGTTGACAGTTCCATCCTCTTAATTGTAATGGTGGCTACAGACATACACTGGCAACAAATTAGACCCCAACATGTTGTTATTCAGACTTCTCTGACTAGCTTCTAAGAAATACATCCAAGGGAGGCTGGAAATGATGATATCTGCAAATGCCAGTCACAAAGTTAAAAGAATCCCCAGGGCAACATCAGAGTTCCAAAACTAAGCTGGCCTCAATTGTACCTTGCTTTAATATAAGTGATGCCATACTTCTTCAAAGCTACTGCCTCCCTGGCTTGGGAAAGTGGATTTGTGGTTGTCAGGATGTGTTCCAGGGAATTCTTGGATTGATCTGAAGTTTACTGGGGCTCTTCAGTCTGATTTTTAATAATTAAACATACCTAAAATAGACAAAATACAAAACATACAAAATATTGTTGTTCCTGTTGTGTGCCTTCAAGCCATTTCCAATTTACAGTGGCAACCTAAATTCTGCCACAAAAACCCCATGATGGAGTTTTCACATGGTTAGTGTCATCATAAGTCAGAAATTACTTGAAAGTGCACAACAGCAACAAGGCAAACCTATCACAGGGTTTTATTAGCAAGATTTGTTCAGAATGGGTTTGCTTTTGCTTTCCACTGAGGTCGAGAGAGTGTGACTTGCCCAAGGTTACCCAGTGGATTTTCATGGCTGAGCAGACTCATACTCTGGTCTCCAGCTTCATAGTCCAACACATAGACTGCTACAACATGCTGGCTCTTAACTAAAAATGTAGCAACCCTAAAATAAAGCTTTTCTGGCCACTACCAATCTCTCTTTACCATCTGAATTTTGGGGCATGTTTGGTGTAGGGCTGGTTGGGGATAATGTGCTCTGAAGTCTCATAAGTCCACTGAACCCTATGTTTGTGGCCCCACAAACCTCCTGGGGGTCTTTGAAACTGGAAAAAATAATAATTTATTGGTGATTTTCAGGTGAAAGTTATCCTCAAGACTGCCCCAAATGCATGAAAAGCATGCATAGACATGGTGGTTAGGTTTCCATCCAGAATCCTTCCAAACCTAACATTGGCTGCAAACCATCACCACCACCAACCAAAGATGAGCAGAAGTGACATGATGTTATTTCTGTGCACTGCATCATGACAGTTTATCCCATGGAGTGAAAATTAGTTCCCACTCTCCATGCAATTTCTCACTCCTGGCAGAGGGCATACTTTCATTGTGTGCAGGGCAATAAGAAAATGCAACAGTATTGTCAGTGCCCCTATAAAAAGAGTTTCCATTCTCACAGCATTACACTGAATTCTCAAAATAGTGTAGGATTTAGCCCAGTGCCTATAGAAAGCACTTAACTTGGACATGAGCTCAAATTGGACATGAGGTCAAATTTCTCCAGCAACTTGCTTTTGGGTGTGTATAGTATGTGTGTATAAGTACAATTTTAATGCTTTTTGATTTGCCTCATTTGGGCAAGACATCTGCTATAGCTTTTTTGATTCTGCTGATAATGCCATCCATTTTTCTCACTGCTGATGTAAACAGTGAAAAAACTTACTAAGACCATGGCTCCATCTGCAATGGCTGGGATACTCTGGGGGCAGTCCTGCACCATGGCAGCAGTCTGCATGGGTGTCTCACTGAGCTGCTCTGTACATCCACTGCCATGGGCTGCTTGCTTCTGAGGTCAGAACGAGGTGACCAGTGATGATTCCTTGCTGGGCACCTTTTTCTGACTTCAGAACAAGTGACCATCAGCCGAAGCACTGGGCAGTTCAATGGAATGCCTGTGCAGACATCTGCTATTGCATAGGAATGGACAGCAATGCCAATAGCAAGTACATTTCTATACCGCTTACCAATATACTTAATGGTTTACAAATGGAGGGCCCCAGATTGTCCCAGAAGATCTGGGGCAACAGGTAACTTAAAATGCATTTTAAGAGTGGTTTACCCATTTTTTGGAGTGGAACATGCTGGATGACGTTTGGATTGCTTACACCAGAACCAGGGTTTGGGACGTGTGTTGTCCAAACAGGATGATGCCAGAACCAGGGGAGGGAGACACAGACATTTTGGACCATGCAGATAAGGCCCATGTGGTGATTTCAATGGGTTCCAGGAAGCTCTGCCCTATAGCACCATCTTTCCTGAGCTGTAAGTTGACAAAGAGAGGCGGTCTGTCGTATTCTAAAGAAATGATCAGAAATGCTCCTCAGTGGAATGGATGGTGGAATAACACAGCATATTGCTAAAATAAAATAGTTCAAAGAAAGAAACAAACACCGAGTGAGCTTCTTTTTCATCCATACTCAATAAAACAATAAAAATAAAATTTATTTATTTATTTCGTTTTTATCCCGCCTTTCTCCCTAAGTGGGACCCAAGTTGGCTAACATACATAAAACACAATAATTTAAATTGTTCAATTAAAATCGTAAAAATATAAAAGTTACAAATATAAAATTTAAAACATACAAAGTTAAAATTAACAATCCAAGACCAACAATAAAAAGTGTCAGAGACATACATACTTCTAAATAGGAAAAGCAGTTTCATATAATTTTGCATGAAAGTATGTTTCTTCTAAGATATTGCCTGCATAATGCAAGATCTGAGATCTCCTGCTATGCTACACCACCAGAAATAGATGTTGCTGTTTGGAGGGCTGCAAATGTTTATAACTGATAAACAGTTCTAACCTCTTTGTGAAGCACTTTTTCTCACAGCTATATTTCCATGCTCCAACAGTTTTAAAGAGTATTTGAAGAACACTGTTATGTTGTTTATCTTGCTGTCACTCATAGCCACTAAATTTAAGCAATATTGGTCTTTGGCAGGAATATATATCCTTTGGCTAAATAATCAATTTACACTTCCATATACAATCTGGACTGTGGAGGAGTCTTGACCAGCCAATCTTGTTGGTGTTTTGTTGTTGTCGTATGCTTTTATTCATTTTTAACTTATGGTGACTCTATCACATGGCAAGATTTTTTCAGCAGGAGTTTTCCTTTGCCTCCCTCTGAGGCTGAGAGAGTGTGAAACTTGCCCAAACTCACCCAGTAGATTTCTATAGCTGAGCAGGAATTTGAACCTAAGTCTCTAGAGTCTAACATTCAAGGCACTACATCATGCTGGCTGGTACTGACTGGTCTTTCTTTGTGCCTCTACTGTCTACTGTGACTTTCAAAGAGACTGTCTGTGAGATTTTAAACTCATCTCCACTAGAGACTAGAGTGTGCAATATGAATTTTAGATATCCACTAAAGTTGCATGGTGAGTCGGGCTGCCAGAGTGACAACTAGAAAGGGCTCATACACCTTTAATGTTTGCATAGATAATAGAATTCCAGCAGGTGTTTGTCACACAACCAGGTTACAAGCAACACCTGCTGAAATTCCCTCTTGTACACAGCCAATAAAGGCACAGGAGTCCTTTCCAGTTTTCACTCTGGAAACCCTAGATGGGAAATTCAGGACAGAGAAATGCAAATACCATGTATGTTTGAAAAATAGTTCAATCTCATGTATAGGTTGAGGGCAGGTTTTGGGGCCAAAATTATGGATTTTGGTAAGACTCATGGATAAGTCAAGGGTAAATTTTAGGGGCATGCAACAAAGAATCTAAATGATGATGCAAAAGAAAACAGTGCCAAACAGCTTACATAATTCTGGCAGGCGTAACTGTTTGTGCTCACACTAAAGACTAGATGAGTGCGAGAGTATAGTGGGGGAGGAGGTCAGTGTTTCCCGGACAGATTAAACTCTTGCCTTTCACCAGGGGATGGTTTCTCTCTCTCTCTCTCTTTCTCTCTCTATCTCTCTCTCTATGGCGGGATACAAACCGCCATATAGTACGTATTGTATACGTACTAGGGTTAGGAAGGGGCGGTGCTTCCGCACCCCCCTAACTCTAGTACGTATACAATACGTACAAGATGGCGGCGCCCCTTCCACATGGGCGCCGCCATCTTAACGTACTGGACGTGTTGCGGCGCCTATGACGTCGCGAATGCGCCAGCGGCGCCTCGCGACGTCATAGAGGCGCCGCAAAAAGAAGCTCCAAAACGGAGCTTCTTTTTTGATCCGTGTGGGAGCCGCGCGGTTTGGCTGCTGCGGCTCCCGCACGGAGCAAATGGCGCCAGCGGGAGACCGCCTCAAAGCGGCGGTCTGTATCCCGCCTAAATATATATAGTGCAGCCTTGCCTTACATGGGGATCCATTCCAGATCCCCCCCCCAACGTAAGGCAAATACCATCTAAACTTGAGCCCCATTCTATAGAAAGGGGTTTGGGTTTATGGTCGCGCAGTGCGCACACGTCACATGTGCACGTGCCATTCCATGTATTGCAGCACGGCTTCTGCATAAAGTGGAAGTTGCATATGGCATGCCCGCATATGGAGTGGGCGCACTGTATGAGTTAAAGTACAATATTAACACTGACTAATGGATAAGTCAACCCAGGGTTTTGTGGTCATTTTTTAAAAAACTAAACTTTCTACACTTATACGTGAGCATATACAGTACTTCTTCACAGAGGCAGGTTACAGACTGCCGCTTTGCAGCGGTCTGCCGCCGCCGCCATTTGCTCCGTGCGGGAGCCGCAGCAGCCACACCGCGCAGCTCCCGCACGGACCGAAAAAGAAGCTCCAAAATGGAGCTTCTTTAAGCGGCGCCTCTATGACGTCGCGAAGCGCGACACGTGCGGACGCACAGCGTCTGATACGTAAATACAGAATACGTACTAGGGTTAGGGGGGTGCGGAAGCACCGCCCCTTCCTAACCCTAGTACGTATTCATTACGTACTAAATGGCAGTGTGTAACCCGCCATAGTAAATAATAAAGCTGTGGAAATCAATGCCTGAAAAAGTTGTGATGGTTGCCCCCTTGGACAGCTTTAAGAAGGCATTAGATTAATTCATGGAGGTTGGGGCCACCAGTGACTACCAGGCAGGTTGATCCCACCCCCAATATGATCTCAGCTATCAGAGACAGTTTGCTTCTGCTTATCAGCTGCAGGGGAGCACAAAGTGGGAGCGGGGCGTTGGCCTGTTGACAGGCTTCCCATAGGCAACTGTCTTTATGTCCAGTTAAACTCTGCAAGCTGCATGTAATGAACCTAGGTTAGCATAGCTCAAACTGTATAAAATACAATGCATGAACATTGACTCAAGTTAGCAGCTGTTTGTTTCAAGAATATAGTGTCTTTGGGTGACAACAGATTTGGCCTCTTGGCTTAACTCCACAATATCTTCTTGATAGATTTTCAGTTTTGCTTTGCTTACAGCTGCTTTTTAAAAAAAAGTTATTTTCAAATGAAAAACCTTCTTGTAATTTTATTACTCTGAACCAGGAAGTTCTTTCAGTAGGAGTATTCTGACCTCCTTGTGGAAAAATCTGTCTGATTGAAGCTAAATTCCCTGGTGAGAACATTTACACTTTCATGTATGTTTATTCGTTTTCATTTAAAGTACTGAAAGACACAAAGAGAGAATACTCAGCAGGCTGGACTCAAGAAACCAGTGTGCAATATGTATGTTGGTGTTGCATCAATCATTTTGAAATCCAATTCAGTTTCAGAAATTACTCTGATTCCCCGCCCCCCCAAAAAAACCCCAAAGACATTTAAAAATCGATTAAAATTGACTTCGGCACAGTTTGTGTGTTTCAGCAAGAACATACTGTGATAACTAAAAACTGAGCTCTTTACAAGAAGACCAAAAATATCCTACAGTGGCTCCTAATTTTGGTCTCCACATGTTAGACTACACCTTCATAGCTGTTAGCTATGATGACTGATCTTGGTAGGAGTTGTAGTTGAACATTAAATGGGGACATTAGCTCGGACACTACTAATCTCAATTTTTCAGTTGTTGAAGTACAAACCTTAGGGCTAAATTCCCAATTGTCCCAACTAGAGCAGATCTGTTGAACCGGTGGCGAGCAGCAAGTAAACTGTTATGAAAACCTAGTAGGCAGGGGAAAATCCTTGTTGGGAGGAGCAGTTGGATTTAGATGACATTTTCCCATGCCATGGATTATCCTTTTCCTACTGAAATGTATTGTTGCTTTCCATACTACCAAAATTGGCCGGCAGAGCACAGCTCGGGGATGGGTGATGGTTAGGCGGCAGCACAGCAGCAATTTTGTGTGTGATAAAATCTGTTTCCCCCAGTTCCAGCCCAATCCCATCCCCTGCCCAGTTCAGACTGAAAAGTGAATGCGATAAACTCCCTAGTCACTGGGCTTTCTTGATCAGTTAGGGAAATGCCATGGACTTTCTCTAGACAGGATGGTGTTTTGGTGGGTCTGAGGGCTGCCCATGCCCCATTTTTCACCTATTTCCCAGCCCCTGGAGCTATGTCTGCCTGTTTTTTGTTATCCTGTTTATCCCTCCCCCCAGCAGTTTCTAAAAATGCCAGTTTGGGCCTTTATTGAGGCATGGGGTGAAACATAATTTAAATGGAGAATTGTGTCTCCTTTGGGTCTCTGGAGGCAGAATTCTATTTTTTTTAAATCAATTTTTTAAAAAAAATATTGGTGTGTCAAATGAGGGAGAAGCCTTATGGTTGAAGGCAACACAATTACTATGCAATGGAATTGTAGTATACTACATCAAACAGGAGTCTTTCGTTTTTCATGCTGCATACTGTGGAGAGGAAGATGGCTGTGTGCCAGCAGAATTATAATCTCTCATGATTCTCACAGCCAGAACCATCCAGGCCATGGTATTCCCAATTTCTATGTATCTTTGTGAAAACTGGACACCGAGGTAAAAGTGACAGGAAGAAAATCAACTCATTTGACATGTGGTGCTGGAGAAAGGTTCTGCGGATACTATGGACTGCCAAAAGACAAATGAATGTGTCTTAGAGCAAATCAATCAAATTAGAAGCCAAGATGCCTGTTGTACTTTGGAAGGGTGTCATACTTCAGAAATATCATGAGTCATTGTGACTCAGTAGGAAAAAATGATGATAATACTTGGTAAAGTGGAAGGCAGTAGGAAAAGAGAGTCCACACTATGGGTAGATAGATTCAGTCAAGAAAGCCACAGACCTGAGTTTGCAAGAATTGAGCCAGGCAGTTGATAACTTGTGATCTTGGAGGTACCTCATTCATAGGATGGCCATATGCTGAAGTTGACTTAACAAATAACATCAAACAACAACCCATGACTCCTATATTGACTCAAGGACAGCTGATTAACAAGGGAGTTCTAAGTGGACATCAGTTTATGACCTGATCCATCGCTCTGAATTGCTGTCCATTGGGTCATGAGTTTGGTCTAAAGATATGTTTAAACATATTTAAAACATAATTTAAAAGATAAAAGCACAACACACTATTTTCACTGCTGTATGATTTAAGAATCAGTGGCCTACCAAAATAAAATTAGTTTCTGTCTGCTAGCAGACAGAAAGCAGCGAGGGAGCCAACTGGGTCTACCATGGAAGGGAGTTCCATGGCACAGGAATAGCCACTGAGAAGTCAGGTCCTTTAAATGGATCTCAGACTAATTATTTGAAATGAACCCTTCTGGACTATAATCCTAAAACTCCCCCTAATTTCTCTACATTTGCACATTAGACATATTCAGTTATTTTGTTTCCTTTTGCCAGTCTGCTCTATTTGTATTACCTTGAACTGAAAACAAAATGATGTTTATATATATTGTGGTGTTGGTGATGGGGTTAATTACCCTTTATAAAAGATGCCAGGTGACCTAGGAAATGCAGACAGAACAAAAGGCTTTGGTGAAATATGGTATTCATTTATGAACACATGTGGTTGGTGTTTCTGTCTAATTAGAGATAATCTTAAAGTACACAGTTTATGATTAGGTTTTACTCTATGTAGTCTATTCTGTAAGCAATATCTAGGAACCTTCCCTGCCTTCTGAGAGTCTGGCAGTCAATATATATGAAATGCATGTGGATTTCCTCTTTTCAAAATAGGACATCACAGTAAAGAGTTGCTTTTCCACATTGCTGAGAACAAGATAGAGATTCTTTAAAAGATTTTTCATTTAAAAAGTAAGAGTTCTCTATTTTCATTGTGTTCTTCAAATTAATGCCCATATACCCATTTATAATTGCAGAGTTGCTTGATGAAACAAGCCACATTTATCAAAGAAGCATGACTAATATATCACATTTCTCAGAGCTAAATTCTGATAGCCTGTGTCATTTTATTTGAATCTTTTTGACAAAGAGAAAAAAAGTTTCCCCAATTCCATAGATCCAGTGGTTTGAGTGTTTGATTAAGACATTAGGAGGCCAGGTTTTGAATCCCCACTTGGCTATGGAATCCCATTGGGCGACTTCTGGCAAGTCACATTCTTTCAGCCTCAGAGGAAGCAAACCCCCTCTGAACAAATTCTGTCAAGAAACCCCCATGATAGTTTTGCCTTAGGGTATCCATAAGTCAGAAATGACGTAAAAGTCCACAACAACAACTGCAACAACAATTTCAACTGCGAGTTAAGTATGGAAAGAGAACTGTGATTGTAGAAATACAAGATCTTCTATAATAGATATAACATTCTAACAGCATTACCTATCATTGTGTTCTTTGGGAGTTGTTGAAGGGACAGTTGTCCTGCCTATGAAGCTATATCTGACTGAGAATGACAATCAGTCAGTGACACCATGTGACTGCCAGTTGAGCTAGTGCCCTGGGAATGGCTTTTCACACCTGGGGCATTGTGCAATTGGTAGTTCATTCATGGGTTTCTGCCGTGAGTGAAAAGGGACATGTGGGGGACGGAGCAGCTACGGGAGGGCAGTGGCATCATGCAATCAGCATTGCCAATGACACTTCCCTCCAAGTGAAATCACGGTTTAAAAACCACATGTGATAAGAAAATACATTTGTAGTGTTTCATGTAGTTGCCAGCCTATCAAATTTTGATACATGGTTTGTTTCTTAAGCAATTAGATACTATTTCAGTTATTTTGGAGAAGTAGAAGTAAAACCTTTTTTTAAAAAACTGCAACTTTGTAGTCCTGGAACTAATACAGTATCTAATTTTAAAAATAACTTCCCGAGCTCTGTATCTGAACTAGAACCCAGAGCATATATTATAAACTTCAGAACTGACTAATATAAACTCTTTTGGTTGAGCATATGTTGAATCTTCTCCAGACTTAGAAAAGTTACTATGTTGTATCACAACTTTCAGAATCCTTCAAGCTATCATGCCCTCTGGCTGAGAGACTGTGGTCCAAAAACTAGCTTTTCCAGACTCTGCCCTGTCTCACCTTTACAAGACTCGGCAAGGTGACTAGAAAAATGGACTGGCAGAATATGAAAAACAGGCAAACATATGCTTTTTCAAAGCCATTGATCCAATACAGGCAGCATCATTAACACCAGCCATGTGGTAGCTGCCCATTGGTTTCAACAATTGCTTTCACTTTCTCAAGATGAATTTAACCACTTTCTCGAGATGAATGTGCTCTTTCACATGTACTTATATGAAAAGTTGTTCATTCTGGCTTTTTCCACTCTACACCCCCTCTGCCCAAATCTAATCTTAAAAAGCTAAATACAGGCACGGCTTGCGGCCTGAGGAATTTTAATCCTTTCAACATAACTATGTGTGGTATTTGCCCTCATATGGTGATCTGATCCCAGCTGCAAATTTTGTATGCTTCCTCCTCCCACAAGAGAAACCTCTCGAGATATATTTCGTTTTAAGTGGGGCCATGAACAAAATTGCATGGAACTTTTTCATCCTTTGCTTACTTTTTATATATTATGGCACATACTGTGAATGCATGATTGCACTTGTAAATTCTCTTTCTAATGCATATTCACTATCAAATCCTATCTTTGCTCTTTTCCATTTCTGTTAAAAATTAAGCCACTCAGTGCTTCCTCAACACCACACATTCTTAACCATTTTTACATATCCAGTCCCCCCCCCCCAGTATTAGACAACATTTCAGTATTTTCAGAATTCATGGAAGATTGGCTATGAAAATGCTGGTCTTTGAAGAAGAGAATCTGAAGCTGTATTTGCACTGCAGACATAATCCAATTTGACACCACTTTAACTGCCATTGCTCTATCCTATGGAATTCTGGGATTTCTAATTTTGAGAGACATTTAGCTTTGTCTATCAGAGAGCTCAGATGCCACAACAAACTACAAATCCCAGGATTCCACAGGATGGAGCTATAGCAGTTAAAGTGGTACCAAACTGGTTTATTTCTGAAGTGTGGATACAGCCTAAGAGGGTTTTTTTTTTTAATGTAAGAGGTTGGGAAACCCAGTCTTTGGGGACAAAAGAAGACCTTCCAATCTGATTCTCTTGGGTGGATTCCTAAGATGGTCATTTCTTCTTCCACTAGAGACAATCATTTGATGGCTTTCTCGGCTTCTGACCCCACCCCATTCAAAAGGTTGAAATTCTTTTCATAAGGATAAGTTAGAGTTTGTATGAAATTTAAAGTTAAAGAATGCTCATCATCAAAGTCATCTTTGGTTCAGCCCCTTGGATCTGCTCACCATTGAAATACAGCCCCTAACTATTTCCCGGATATCAGATTTGGTCTTTGAGCTGAAAGAGGTTCCCCACCACTGATTTGCAAAGATGATCTGCAACCTTTCCATTTATGAGACAGCCACAAAAAGAGGTGAAGGGTGAAGACATTACATGCAATGACGGGGGGGGGGGGGGGGCATCTTCCCAAGAAGTCTCATGTGAGAAGCACAGTCTTCTCAAAGGAGAGGAAGAATGGCCAGTCAGGCAAGACCTGGCTGCAGGGAGGTGAGTCCGTTAGTTGGAATGAAGTTCTCACTCAGGACCGTCTGCCATATATATAAGACCCTGCCGCTTCTTAGAATCATAGAATCATAGAATCATAGAGTTGGAAGAGACCACTAGGGCCATCCAGTCCAACCCCCTGCCATGCAGGAAATCCAATCAAAGCATCCCCAATAGATGGCCATCTAGCATCTGTTTAAAGACCTCCAAGGAAGGAGACTCCACTACACTCCGAGGGAGTGTGTTCCACTGTCGAACAGCCCTTACTGTCAGGAAGTTCCTTCTAATGTTCAGGTGGAATCTCTTTTCCTGTAGCTTGCATCCATTGTTCCGGTTCCTGTTCTCTGGAGCAGCAGAAAATAAGCTTGCTCCCTCCTCAGTATGACATTCTTTCAAATATTTAAACAGGGCTATCATATCACTTCTTAACCTTCTCTTCTCCAGGCTAAACATCCCCAGCTCCCTGAGTCGTTCCTCATAGGGCAAGGTTTCCAGACCTTTCACCATTTTAGTCGCCCTCCTCTGGACACGCTCCAGTTTCTCAATGTCCTTTTTGAATTGTGGTGCCCAGAACTGGACACATTTTTCCAGGTGGGGCCTGACCAGAGCAGATTACAGTGGCACTATTACTTCTCTTGATCTAGACACTATACTTTTATTGATGCAGCCTAAAATTGCATTGACTTTTTTAGCTGCCGCATCGCACTGTTGACTCATGTTCAACTTGTGGTCTACTTGGACTCCTAGCTCTCTTTCACATGTAGTCTCGTTCAGCCAGGTGTCCCCCATCCTATATCTGTGCATTTTATTTTTCTGCCCTAAGTGCAGTACCTTACATTTCTCCCTGTTGAATTTCATTTTGTTAGCTTTGGCCCAGCTTTCAAGTCTATTCAGATCATTTTGAATGTTGATCCTGTCCTCTGGAGTATTAGCTATTCCTCCTAATTTGGTGTCATCTGCAAATTTGATAAGTATGCTCCCTATTCTGTCATCCAGGTCATTGATAAAGATGTTAAACAACACTGAGCCCAGGACAGAGCCCTGTGGGACCCCATTGGTCACTTCCCTCCAGGATGAAAAGGAGCCATTGCTGAGCATCTTTTGGGTTCAGCCGGTCAACCAATTACAAATCCATGTAACAGTTACTTTGTCTAGCCCACATTTTACAAGCTTTTTTGCAAGAATGTCATGGGAAACGTTGTCAAAGGCCTTACTGAAATCAAGATATACTATATCCACAGCATTCCCTTCATCTACCAAGCTCATAATTTTATCAAAGAAAGAGATTAGATTTGTCTGACATGACTTGTTTCTCTGAAACCCATGTTGACTTTTTGTGATTATGGCATTGCCTTCTAGATGTTCATAGACTCTCTGTTTAATGATCTGCTCCAGAATCTTTCCTGGTATTGATGTCAGACTAACTGGACGATAATTGTTGGGATCCTCTTTTTCCCCCTTTTTAAGATGGGAAAGTTTCCCCTTTTGCCCTCCTCCAGTCTGCTGGGATTTCTCCTGTTTTCCAGGAGTTTTCAAAGATTATTGCCAATGGCTCCGATATTACTTTTGCCAGTTCTTTTAATACCCTTGGATGGAGTTCATCTGGTCCCGGAGACTTAAATTCATTTAGATTAATAAGGTGTTCCTCTACTATCTCTTTACTTATTCTGTGCTGAAATTCCCCTATTCTGTCCTCTGCTCCATTATCCTCAGGTTGAGCACCCTTTGCCTTTTCTGAGAAGACTGAGGCAAAGAAGGTGTTGAGTAATTCTGCCTTTTCTCTTTCTTCTGTTAGCATTTTGCCATCTTCTCCACGCAGTGGCCCTACCGTTTCCTTCTTCTTCCTTTTGCTGCGGACATATCCAAAAAAGCCCTTTTTATTGTTCTTAACCTCTCTAGCAAGCCTGAGTTCATTCTGCGCTTTAGCTTTTCTGACTTTACCCCTACACATGCCTGCTGTTTCTTTGAATTCCTTTTTTGTGATTTCCCCCTTTTTCCATTTCTTATACATCTTCCGTTTCAAACTTAGCTCGGTTGAAAGTTCCTTAGTCATCCATCCTGGTTTCTTGAGACACCTCCCGTTTTTCTTTCTCACTGGAACTGTTTGAAATTGTGCCTTCAGTATCTCCCTTTTGAGAAAGTCCCATCCGTCCTGAACTCCTTTATCTTTTAGTATTTCTGACCATGGAATCGCCCTCAATACTTCTCTAAGTTTACTGAAATCCGCTCTCCTAAAGTCTAGAATGCGTGTTTGATTATGCCTGGCTTCTCCTTTCCATTGTATAACAAACTCCAGGAGAACATGGTCACTTCCACCTAATAATCCCACCACTTGCACCCCATTAACCAAGTCATCCTTGTTGGTTAGGATCAGATCCAAAATACCTGACCCCCTTGTTGCCTCTTCCACCTTTTGGACAATGAAATTGTCTTCCAGGCAAGTGAGGAAGACAATTCTTGCCTCAGATGGTCTTTGGACTTCATTCCCACCTTTAAATTGTATAATTCTAGTGGTTAATTATAAATTGCACATTGGATTAAACCTTATTTGCCACAACTTCAGCAGATCTGCCATGTGTCCAGATCCAGCTGGAAGGAGAAAGGGGCAGGCAGCCCCTTATAATCAGTTGGGGATTCCTTAATAGGACCTTGGAGATGGGAGAGAGGGATTCTTGCCCAGTTGGGGGCAGAGAGGAAACACATAATGGTTTCTGCCCATGTGGCACACCAGGGCTATCATCCCAGGTAATTTGGGCTGGGCATTTGACATGCATCGGTCGGCACTCGGGTCAGCCGATGTCTGGATCGGGACACATGCTAGAGTCAAGCCTCAGTAGCTGAAACTAATAAAGTTGTGACCTTTTAGGAGGCCAATGGCTAGTTGTGTCTGTGTGTTAACTAAAGGAAGCTGGCACTAGCCACTGATCCACAAAGTTTATCAGGAAAATTGTACATAGATAAAAAGTTGCTTTATACTGGGCTGGACTATTTGTCCAGTTAGCCTGGCTTTGTCTGTGTCTAACAGCAGCTTCCCAGGATTCCAGAAAAGGATTTTTCAGATCTATGCTACCTTAAAAAAATAATCTGGAGATGCTAAGGACTAAACCTGGGGCCTCCTGAGTGTCAAGCACTTAGCTTCTCAGTTCTATACATGCTGAATCAAAGAACTTTATCGCATGGGGCTTAAACCGTTCCCCAGCACGTTCTAACAGGGGCGTGCGGGGGCGTGCACGGAACGCAATGGGCCCCAGATGGGGCCCAGAACACGACTTTACCGCACGGGGGAATGCCTCCGCCGCCGCCGCTGCGCATTCCAATCGTGTCCCAATTCGGTTCCAGAGGGCGCCATTTCTGGGGACGCTTTGAAACAGTTCCCAGAAATGGCACCCTCTGGAACCGAATTGGGACGCGATGGGAACGCATGGCGGCGGCGTTCCCCCGTGTGGTAAAGTCGCGTTCTGGGCTCTATCCGGGGCCCATCGTGTTCCGTGTACGCCCCCGCGGGCCCCGTTAGAACATGCTGGAGAACGGTTTAAGCCCCATGCGATAAAGTCAAAAGAAAAGTCCTATTATGTTCAATGGATCTACCCTTCTCTATGTGTTGTTTGGCAGGGAATGTGTGGCCCTTCATGTCTTGTTGAACTGCAGCCCCCATGATCTTTCACCAGATTATGCTGGTTGATGGGAGTTACAGTTGAACAAGATCTAGAGGGACATACATGCTCACACTTGGTATTAAGTCCATGGTTTGTTAGAGCACGGTGAATGTATACAACTTTATTTATGGGTTTATCCCTCCATTGATTTCACTATGGTGGACAGTTCCACAAGTGCTATGGGTTATGTGCACAGAGCATTCCTCCATGGCACTGAAAGCCTTTCCATTGATGGATGCACAGTTTGTACATTGCTGCTTCTGAGTACAGACAGAAAAAATGAACCAAGAAGCATATGTGTAATGGATGTCCGCTAAAAGCTTCATAAAATATTGCCAGTACTTCTCTGTTACTGAGCTTTGTTTCTTTTCAAATACCACTATGCTGTTAAGTCGAGATGCAACTAGTCTCCTAGGACCTTTGGTATATCACAGGTGCACATTGTTTCTTGACATATATAGACATCTGTGTGCCATACTATCACTTGTGCTCGTTTTATAGCCATTGGATGGCACTGGTGCATCTAGTTACAATATTAAAGAAATAAGCATTTAACAACTCACTCAGGAAAAGTCAAGTTTATGAGTTAGTATTTTTTTTTAAAAAAAATCATATTGTTAAAGACAAGTGGGAATTCTTGTGTATGAGATGATGGCTTAGGAAGCCATTCAGACTGCTAAAAAACAAAAAGCAAACCAAATTCTTTCTAATTTTATTCAATAACTGTAATGCTAAGTCTTAGGGATGTAGAAAGAACACAGGGCCAAATCAGACAGCCCTGAAGGAGTTACTTGAAATACATGCCACAGCTAGGGTTGCCATAATTCTCTACTAAAAACAGGGACAAAATGTAGGACAAAATTTTGACCAAAATATAAGACAATTGTAGAATAAAATTTAGCCCAAAATGTAGGACATTTAAGAAAAATAGAGGACATTAAATGTCCTACATTTTGGGCTAAATTTTATCCTACAATTGTCCTATATTTTGGTCTAAATTTTGTCCTACATTTTGTCCCGGTTTTAAGTAGAGAATTATGGCAACCCTAGCCACAGCCCCAATCCACCTTGCAGCCCGGAGCAGCAAAAAGGTGGATTTTCCTATCTGCCATGGCCCATGGGCGGCTTCAAGCTGCTCCGGTGGCATGTGGCATCTAAACGCTGCATCGCCAGAATGCCTGGAAGCCAGCATATCTTCCAACTTCATATTGTTTCCATTGATGGGACACAGAGGATAGTTCCTCCTGCAGGCCTCAGTTCTTGGCAGAGGCCCCCTTTCAATTATTGATGTTCCAAGCCATTCCAGTTTTTGAATATTATGACCAGCACATTGAATTCAGACTGCATGCAGATTGGCAGCCAGTGTAGCTCCTTCAAGACTGGTGTTATATGGTGTCTATATATATTTTTTCTTATTTATTTATTTATTGCCATTTCATGTATCTCCTGCAGCCTTGTAAAAGCAGTAGCTGATGGATCCACCACAAGATAAGGAGGCTGGGTCATCTCAAAATTTTGTTTATGTAAAAGGAAAGTCCTGCACAAATACCCCACCACTGCCACCATCCTGTCTCTTTTACAACTATCAACATTACTCCAAGGTTGACTCAGTCTTCCATCCTTTCGTAGGTCAGTAAAATAAATACCAGTTTGTTGGGGGCAATTGGCTTACACACTGTAAACTGCTTAGAGAGTCCTGGCTTCACTATTACATGGTATAGAAGTGTAACTGCAGCATAGCACTAATGAATTATTTTGTAGTCCTGGAACTAATACAGTATCTAATTTTAAAAGTAACTTCCCAAGCTCTCCATCTGAACTAGAGCTTGGAGCATATATTATAAACTTCAGATTTGACTAATATAAACTCTTTTGGTTGATCATATGTTGAATCTTCTCCAGGCTTAGAAAAGTTACTATTTTGTATCACAATTTTCAGAATCCTTCAAGCCATCATGTCCTCTGGCTGAGAGACTGTGGTCCAAAAACTAGCTTTTCCAGACTCTGCTCTGTCTCAGCTTGTCTCAGCTTTACAAGACTCGGCAAGGTGCAAGAAAGACAGTCTGGCAGAATATGAAAAACAGGCACAAACATCTGCTTTTTCAAAGCCATTGTTCCAATATAGGCAGCATCATTAACACCAGCCATGTGGTAGTTGCCCACTGGTTTCAACAATTACTTTCACTTTCTCAAGATGAATTTAACCAGTCTGTGCTCTGCTATTGCTATTACTATTGTGGCAAAACAAGTAAAATTTCTTCAACAGGAATGTTGATGCACCCATGTTATCTTGACATGGGCTGCAGGATATACCGTGATAATATTATATGATTACAGCATGATTACTATTTGCCAGAGCCGTAGATAGAATCTCCAGCCCCATCTACATAGGAAAGTAAATGATCAAAGTCTTCTTTTCATATTCCTTAAACCCCTTAGGGCTGTATCTGATCTAGAGCTCTGGACAGCCCATGTTGGTTCCACCCTGCGCTGACCTCCTGGAAAGATTGCTTTGGAAACCTTCCAACTGTGCTCACATTGGGCCTTACAATGGGGAAATTCCTCACCACTTAAGATTCCATCCATTCTTTGTTTGTCTTCCCTCTTTGGCCTTAGGCTTGTGAAATTTTCACCACTTTTTTTTCCTGACCCAAACATAACAGATTGATTCCCTCTTACTCCTTAATGGCCATTTTAAACTCTAAGGTGTGTCTTATCAGAGCTTGTAGGTAGACTATAACTCCTGGAATTCTGAAATAGTATGATTAGGTTTCTGTATGTTGGTTGGCTTTTTGGGAACTGTAGTAAAAAAAAAGTAACTTTAATAAGCTCTGTACTTTGTTGAGGGCCAGCTTCTCCTTATTTAAAGCACTAGTGGGACCTCCTCCATTATGGAAGAATCCTTTAGGGCCACTTGCTGGCAACATGAAAAGGAAAATCTGTCAGGAAGAAGAGCAAGAGGAAAGAGTTGCACCCCCCTTCTCTCATTGAAGATTTCCATACCTGTCTGCATTGCTGCTAAAACACCCCTGAAACGTCCTTAAAAGGTGGAGGAAGCGCATGTGTCTGGAAGCCAGGCGCGCTTCCTTAATAGTCAGGGAAACATTGTTCCCTCTAACATCCCTGAATCATCGCAAGGGAAGCAGATTTCCTATGAACGCACTTTGCGTTCATAGTAAACCTGCTCCCCAGGAACGATTCAGGGACACAAAGGAGGGAGCGATGATTCCCTGACGATAGAGGAAGCATGCCTGGCTAACAGACACGCACACTTCTTCCACCTTTTAAGGATTTTTTGGGGACGTTTGAGCCACAAAACAGCAAGGTGTGGAAATCTTCATGGATACCCTCCAACATTTCATAGATGAAAACTGGCATACATATGCCTGAGCAATATCAGAGTGTGGTCAAAAGACTGTGGCCAGGCAAGGGGTGTCCTTGGAATAAAAATGAGATGGGAATGGGGTGAAATAAGCTGAAAGACATTAAGTTTCAAGAGGTAAATTGAATGTAATTAGCAAAAAAAGGTATCATTGAGGGAAAAACATGTGATTTTCATAAAGAAATACATGTATTCCAGTGGCCTTTTAGAATGACTCATGCTACAATCTTGTACACATTTATTTAATAGGAGACCCACTGAACTGATTCAGAATTACTTCGGAGTAGGTATGTGTATGATTGCAGGCATTAAATGGAACATTGTTCTGCAGAAAAAATATCTCTCTTTTAAAGTAAGTAGACAATAAAATTTCTCCTAATGTTGAACAGCTACAAGTTACCATTTTTTCCCTGTGCCAGCCGTAGCACAAGGCATAAGATTATGTCAGTGCAACTGCTGGGGTCCAACAACCATTGTCAGCGACTCCAACGAGTCCTGGGGTTAAATCAGACCCTTGGAGCAGAGCTGGCAAATTTCCAGAAGCCGAAGCGTGGCTCCAAAGTCCAAGTTGAGATGACAGCAACTGGATGTCTTCCAAGAACTGCAGCAATGCAGGAACCTCCAGGGACACACAGCAAACCGATGCTGTAGCTTCTTCTGATCAACCACCAGAGAAACAAAAGTCCCCAAAGTGCTCTTTATTCACAGTGCTATAATACAAAACTAGATCTCTCAAACTCCACAACATACCAATCCAACTCCTACTTCAAACCCACACCACACACTTGCAACCCCTGGGCTTATATAGTGTCCAGACCATGTGGTCTCCCAAACCCAGTGAGTTCAGGTGTGTAGCCATGG
>NC_056522.1:222173249-222229656 GCF_019175285.1 Sceloporus undulatus | reverse complement strand
AACCACCAGAGAAACAAAAGTCCCCAAAGTGCTCTTTATTCACAGTGCTATAATACAAAACTAGATCTCTCAAACTCCACAACATACCAATCCAACTCCTACTTCAAACCCACACCACACACTTGCAACCCCTGGGCTTATATAGTGTCCAGACCATGTGGTCTCCCAAACCCAGTGAGTTCAGGTGTGTAGCCATGCCATGTGTCTCCTCTGCAACCCAGACACATGTTTCATCATCCATGGCTACTGCACTTGGACACTGAAGAGTCCTTGACACAATGAGCTTCAGCTGTGCTAGATCAGCCTTGCCACTCTGCTGAAGGCTCATGGCCAAACACACACACATCAAGCATTTCCCTGTGTGCTGTGTTTTAACCCTTCAAATCCTGACAGATTAGTAAATCAAAAGGAAGAGAATGGAGAGAAGAAAACCAGTACAACAAAGGATTTAAATGTAAGGTTTGCCAAAGCTCAAAAATAAACAAAACTGAGAACTGAAGGGAGCAAAAATATCAAACCAGGAATAATTCTCTTTAATATCAGATTTTTAGAGACATTAGAGGTGGAGGAAAATTTGTTTGTGGAAAGGAGAGACTGAGAAGCTGTAGTAGTTTACATTTGGCTGAATCTACTGGGAAGAATGAGGAGACTCCTAACTGAGTGCAACTAATCTGCCATTCTGAATTCAGCAGCAATTGAAGAAAACCAAGGATGAAGGGGGAAAGTGGAAGAAAGAGAGGAACCAGGCCATTTTAGAAGCAACTGAGCTGTCTGACGTGACAGTTGGTGAATATACTCAATCGCTTTCCCTCTCTGGAGATGATCGCCTTGACTAATAATCTGACTGCTCCCCAACGGCATACAGTTGGTTTGTGGGTTGCTGGTGGATATTATCACTTGTAATTTACTGCCGATTCTGCAGGGTCATTGCAACCTGGCTGCATCCTGATGCAACCCGGCTGCATGTTCAGAGGCCGCTTTTCCAAAACAACAGGCTCTTGTCTCGGAAAAATGGCCTCCAAAGTGCGCCTGGGACCCTGGATGCAGCCAGGTTACAATCACCCAGTAGACTTGTCAGCAAATTATGAGCGATAATACCTGCCAGCAACCTGCAACCTGACTTGTTGGGGAGCAGTCAGATTATTAGTCAATTAGATAATCTCCCTCCCTCCTTCCCTCTCTATGTCATCCCTTCTTTCTCTTTTTCTATCATTCCCCTTTGTGCCTCTCATTTTTTTCTTCCCCTCTTCCTCCTTTCCCAGCTAAATCCCTGAACAGTGACAAATCACTCTTGCCAATTAATTGCTTGTCCAGGACTTTTAGAATTAGGCTGAGGGTCCGCTGTTGCAGTCTCTAGCACCTTCTTCTAGCTCCTGAATTCTGCCTCTCTCTCCTGCTTCAGCTTTTCACTGAGAAAGGAGAGAGATGTCAGGTATTCTAGGTGAGGCATAGGAGGTTCTCAGTCATGTGGCAGTGGCTTGTTGAATCACTCCCAAGATGAGTTTAGCACATGAAGCATGGCACCAGACTGGAAAGCTGGAGGAAGTAATAGCTCCTACAGAGCCCTTGTGGGTATTGCTCCATAGCTAGCCACCTGTGCATGCCTATGGGTTATGATTAAAAAGCAGAGCTTGAGCAGGTTACTTTTTTGGGATGACAGCTCCAAACATGTCCCCCAGGAGGCATGGGAGATTGGAGAGTAATAGTTCATATAAGGAATCTTTCCATGATATCTTAAAGAGGTGCCAGGATATCAGAGCCTTTGAGGGGCACCTTTGTGTCCACAAAAACCGATTCAAATGTTTCTGAGACCAACCAGAGTGACAACTAAGGCCACATGAGAGACTGGTCTCTTATGAGGTAATACAGTATACTAAAGCTGGAAGGAAAAGCATGGGATTTATTGGATCCAAGCCATTATTCACAAGCCTCTTATTCTGCGTAGCACAGATTTCTTAAAGACAGAGGTAGCTGAGTAGGTAACTGAGCAGGGGCATGGCGGGAACAGTGGGAACAATTCCTTGTCTATACTTCTCTGTAATTTGGGTGTTAGACTCTAGAAGACCAGAGTCTGAATCTCTGCTCAGGTGCAGAAACCCACTGGGGAACTTTGGGCAAGCCACACTCTCTCAGCCTCAGAGGAAAGCAATAGCAAGCCTAAACTCAACAAATCTTGCCAAGAAAACCCTGCGATACAGTTGCCATAAGTTAGAGACAACTTGAAATAGGGATGGAAAGAATAATAAAAAATACTTTAAAATTGGTTGAAAAAGGTGTTTCTCAAATGTTAAGAAACTCTAATGAGAAGAATCCTGGACTGATCAAAATTTGTGCAGTTTGGAACTTATTCTTTGCAAAATTTGCATATGCTTCATTTTTGGGGGGAGAGAAGAGAACAGGATTTTCTGCACAGGATACAGCATTTCCCCACAAAAATTGCACATGGTTGGATTTCTGTGCAAAAAAATTATTTTCTGTGCAGAAAATGCTGTTACCTGTTCAGAAAATCCTGTTTTCTGTGCATAAAATGCCAGGTACAATTTTTGCACTGAATAAGTTTGAAACGTGAACAGTGTTCAGAAATGGCGGTTCCTGAATATTTTCTCACAGGAGGAAGCAAATTGCTAAAATTACCCACTGCTTCCTTCAAGAAGAAAATTAGCAAAGGATTACACTCCTAACTTGGAGGCACACAACAGCAGCAGCAGCAGCAACAACAAATACCTCTGTTGGAAGACAGGGCTGGGCATTCCAGACACTCACACTCACTTTTAGATGTTTATCACACTATGCTCTTAAAGAGTACTATTCCAGTGTGACTCCTCTAGCAGCCTCCTGTTGCATGCTGGGATTGGCGTTGTTAAGGAGGGGTATTTAGAATTCTCAGGCAGAGAGTTCAGCTCCTCTGCCAATCCCAGCATGCAACAGGAGGCTGCTAGAGGAGTCACACTGGAATAGTACCTCTTTAAGAGCTCGTCTGATAAACACTAGACAGTTACTTGAGGAGGTTGTCCCATCATGAATGCTGAATGAAAACTCAACTGTGAGTTTAATGGAATGGTAGCACTTAGGTAGAGTAGTGATTATGTGTGGTTGAGGGTTCATTAGTGGCACCTCACCTCAGCTTGACCTTGGAAACCCCCAACCAGCACAACCACTAACCAAATTGGCTGGGAGATTCTGAGAGTTGTAATCCAACAGACTAATGTTCCCTAGTATTGACTTAAGGCAGTAAAATATACTTCAGATGGTCTTGAAACTGAAGCAGATAGATTACAGAGACATATCCCAGTGTACAAACATTCTGGGCCCCAATGTCTGGAGGAAAGAGTCCTGCCTTTTGAATTGGAGTTTTGCAGTAGCTGCTTACACTCTCAGAGAATTCTTCTCTACTTAAGATTCCATCCACTGTTTATTTCCCTCTTTGGCCTGAAGCTTGTGCAATTTTTACCACATATTTTTTTCCTGGCCGGCACAGAACATGTTGATTTGCTCCAGAAATAGATCTTTGAACTTTGGTAGTCTTGGCTCCCGATTTGCATTGGCATCAGCAGGAACAGATCTGTCACACAGAAAGAAATTCGTGCTTGTTTTCCCAATTAAATGCTTCAAATTTGTTTCTAATCTGTTCAAAGCACACGTGACGCTTAAGGAAAGAGAAATGTGAAATAACACTAAGCTCCACTAGGCTGTGGATACAAATGTCATGGCTCTCAGCAACTGAGCAAAAGCTAGCTTTCAGCAACACCTTTGCCAAATTTCTGTTTATCATGGGGATAGAGCAGGAAATCGTTCAGACTGTAAGAAAGTTGATGTTGTTACTGAGGAATGGAATTAATTGACTATCTGGGGTATGAGTTAGATAAACCAAGCCTGTCAGGCAACTTTGAAGACACAAAATGCTTCAAAAATATCCATAAATAACTGCAGTATTGCAGAATGTGTGAGTTTGCTTCTGTTGCTTGCTTTGGGCACTATTCATTATTTATTCCTCTGTGTTTAACTACTTGTTCATTGACCAGCAGAAAGACAGGTAGACAACCATTACATTTCCTTTAGAGCTGATGCAGTATATTGATCCTTGATGGCATCTCAAGGCCTATGTTGTCTCTTCTATGTAGTGTGCATGAGTAACATGCAATGTATTATGTACAGTATACAAAAGTAGTGTGCATCACTTAATGGTTCCACATTATCTCCACAACTGGAAATGGGTTTTAAGCATATTTATCATCTTGGCAATAGAGAACAGGGCCTAAACATGTTCTTTGGAAAGCGATATCCTGCCAGACCCAACTTGCCCAACCAGAGCCTGTGTCCTCAGAGCAACATGCAGGCAACCAAAATTCTGGGAAACAGCTTCTGTCTTCATGGATAGTGGTCAGAGGCCTAAGAGCAGTTGCTCCTAATAGACTAACTTCACTTCGAAGCTGGGACAGGAATGCTAATGAAACAAAACAATGTGTCCCAGCGCTCTGCAATAATATATTCGTCCACCACCAACAACTCATAATAATGTATTTTTAAAACAGTTTCCTTTGAAAGCTGTACCCCAGTGCCACAGAAAGTTATAATAATAAGAGTAAACATGTAATAAAATTGTTTTCCATATTATATAAACACATTGGAGGATGTTTAACAATTTGTTGTTTTGAAAGAGCCCCCGGGCTGACCTCTGACTTATGAGTTTGTACAGCTCATACTTATAACCATCTGTCATCGTTTAGCTTCTTGACTCTGCACCATGGTGGCCTGGGTGAGTTTTACAACTATCAGCTGTTACAGTTTGGTATGTAAACGGTACAAAACACATAAGGAAATCTTAGATAATAAATGAATCTATGCACCATAATAAAAGATGCCTCCTCCTTTTTTAAATTTTGAGATCAGTCAGTCTGCTGCTCCTTTTGAGGTTGTGATAAAAAAATAATAATCTGACAAACATATACTTAAATTAGTCTAGTCTTATTGGGATAAAAAGCGTGGGGTAGACTTTGAGGGACAAGCTGTCTGTCTGTCTTATTTCAGGCATCATCCTGTGAAGCTAAGCCTTGAACCAGACCACTAAATGATTAATCAGGGATAATGTAAGAAAGCCTTTGAGGAGGAAGGCGGGGTTTAAATGAACATAATAATAATAATAATAATAATAATAATAATAATAATAATAATTGAATGTTGTATCCTTCATATAACTTTAGTGATGCCTTGTTACTTACAGTGGTGTCTTGGTATCCACTGTGGTTCGGTTCAAGGACACCCCCCCCACCCCCCATGGACACCAAAATCTGTGAATGCTCAAATCCCATTAAATACAATGGCAGAGTAAAATTTTGTCCCTTACATAAAATGTAAAACAAGTCTTGCAATTTAGAATTTATACTTTTAAAAATATATATTTTCAAGCCGTGGATGCCTCAATCCATGGATAAAGAATCTGTGGATATGGAGGACTAACTGTAATTATATTAGGAAGAAAACACCTAGTTTACATCTCACATGGGGCCTAGCTGTTGTCCCTGGTTTTATAATCAACATTTTAGAGACTACCTGATTATATCTTACAGTTATGTTTTACCTAGCTATGCTGGCTTAGATGGTATCCTATCCTTAGGAAGCAAGAATCTAACTAGGGAAGTGTGAGAAACATGCTCCATCCCCCGCCATATTTGCCCGGTTCATACTTGCTTGACCAAATGTAGAAATAGACGCAAAGGATCATTGTTCAGTCTTGTAATGTTCCATTGTAATGTACTGTTTCATAAAAGGAAGGCGGGGGGAACCACATTTATCAATGTGCTCACCTTTGAAAAATTTACAAAGAACAGCCCACAATGTGCACAGATGTGCTTTCATTCACAAAGGCATGTGCATACTTACAGATTCCTTTCCTTGTAAAAAGAAGAAACTGCATGAAGGCTGCACAGATGAATTTGGAGATGAGACAAGGAGGAAAAGCTGCTCCCAAACAATCCAGTTTTAAAACAGCTTGAATAGCAATATCCATCAGCAATACCCAACAGAACAGCACTGTTTTGGATGCTCACTGGAAGCTGAAAAGAGATGGAGCCAGCCTAAGAACTTTATCGCACCCGTTTTTTTTGCCCATTACGGGTACTGAAAGAGGACGCTCGTGTGTGTGTGCGACTGGCCAAAAACAGATTTTATGGCATGCCAAAGCCCTGGCGCCAAGCCTTTCCTGTTCAGTGCTGATGGGCGCCATTTTGCTCGGCCGGAAGACTTCTGACCAGAACATTTCACATGCCTCAGCACTTAATGGGGATGGCTTGGTGCCAGGAGATGGAACAGGGCCTTTTGGAGGATGTTTTGGCATGCAAAAAAACCCTGGTTTTGGCCAGTCACGCGCGCACACAAGCGTCCTCTTTCCGTACCCGTAATGGGCAAAAAAAGGTGCGATAAAGTTCTAACTTTCTTAGGTAGAGAATTTCACAGTTATGGTGCTGCTGCAGAGAAAGCCCTGTTATAAGTACCCACCAACCTAACTTCACAAAATGTTAGGACATACAACAGGGCCTCTTCTGAAGATCTCAGATTTCTGGCAGGCCTACACGGGAGGAGGGGTCTTTCAGCTATCATGGCCCAAGTCCTTTAGGGCTGTGTACGTCAACACCAGCACTTTGAATTGAGCCCAGAAGCAAATTTGAAGCCAGTGAAGTTCTTGTAGGACCGGTGTTATTTGGTCTCTAAAGTGCATACCTCATACCAGTCTGGCTGCTGCATTTTGCACTAGCTGCAGCTTCTGAACACTTTTCAAGGGCAGCCCCACATAAGGTGCATTAGAATAGTCTAACAAAGAGGTAACTAAGGCATGAACCACTGCTGCCAAATTCGTCTTCTGTTAGAAAGGATGCAGCTGGCACATCAGCCAAAGCTGCGCAAAAGGCATTTCTTAGTCTTGACCACTACAGCAATTTGGCTTTCCAGGAGCAGCTCTGGATCCAAGAGAACTCCAAGCTATGTAATGAGGTCATTATTTGGCTTTTTGAACTTTCTTAAAGAAAGTGGGCAGGAAACACATTTCTGCACTAAAGGGAAGAATAACCTTTAAAAAAAAAACCCCAAAGGATTTTAAAGGACTTTAATAAAGTGGTTGTCAATAAAGCAGGATTTGATTTTTCAAAGTGATGAGGATTTTAAGATCCTGCTTGGCAAATCTCTAAACCTATGCTAAGCTGTGGGCATGTGAGAAGACTCATTCTTAAGATTTACCAGCTTAAACATTAAGATACATGGGTGCACTAATTGTTAGGTGGAATCCAAACACATTGTTTTCTTTTCTTTTTTGAAGATGGAAAACTCCAAATTAGATGCAAAATTCATTTTAGCTAATTGGAAACAGAATCTAAAGATTCAAGTAATCTAAATTTAACTTTATGAATTTGGAAAACATTCAGTCCCTTTAGATGGGGATTCTTTCCACATGGCCCTCATATGTCATTAGACTGCAAATCCCATCAGTGTTAGCCAGCACACTGAATTCTGAGGGAACATGAGAAATGTAGCTTGGAAGCATGCTTGTTGTTTGTTGTTGTTGTGTGCCTTCAAGTTGTTTCTGACTTTTGGTGACCCTAAAGTGACCCTATCATGGGGTTTTCTTGGCAGGTTTATTCAGAAGGGGTTTGCTATTGACATCCTCTGAAGGTGAGAGGGTATGACTTGTCCAAAATCACCCAATAGGTTTATGTGGCCCAGCCAGGATTCAAACCCTGATCTCCAAAGTCAACTCTCAAACCTCTACCTCATGCTGGCACTCGGAGTGAGTATGCTTCAGTCCATCTTTGTCAGTAGAGGCCTAGGTGGACTCTGCAGCTTGGACTGCTCAGGACCAGCATTGAGTGGTGTGCCAGCCTTTCATGAACAGGGATAGCTTAACCATAGTAGTCCATGTCCTGGCAACATTTCAGTTAGACTACTGCAATGGACTGTCTACATGGGGCTGCCCTAAAAGATGTCTTGAAAGTGGCAAAAACAACACTTAGACTTTTGACTGGAACATCATACAGAAACCATACAACATCTTATTTTGAAGGAGCTGCACTGGCTGCTAACTCCCTTTTGGTCTGAATTCAAAGTGTAGATAATGACATTCAATGGCATTCAAAGCCTTACATTCCTTGAGCCCTTAATACCTGAAAGAGTGCCTTTCCCTGTGGAGATTATCACACGGGATGGGAGTGAAGCCTGTCCTTATCCCATCTGTGACAGCCATAGCAGAAAGACATTCATGCATTTGCACTGATCATGTCATTAAATTGTCAGTGAACTGGAACTGCTTTAACACATTCTTCGGTTACTACAAAATGAAAGGCAAGGATGGGACAATTCCACTTCAATGACGGGACAATGACAGGATAGGTGTGACATCATGTGAAAGTCTTTAGCGTAATCGTAGTCAATCACAGTTTAATGATGGAACACTGACAGGATAAGTGCAACGTCATGTGAAGGTAATTGATTTTATTGAACTAGACAAACTTACCTGTATATTGAAGGGCGCTGATTGGGATGATGAGAAAAAGGATTGGGATCCGTTGTTAAAGTACCTGGGGAGAAAAGGAACAAAGATTAGTTACTTAATAGTCTAAAGAAAATGGCGTTGTTTGTTTTGTTAATTTTTGATAGGGATATAAAATTATCATATGTGCATAAACAAACAATTAAAGCAGAAATGGAAAATGTATTGATTGATTAGTTTAGTTAGATAGTCTTAGACACTGTCTTCCTTTGTGTGTTTTCTTAAGTCATTTGCAATTATTTAAATTATGTGCTAGGAGACTTTGGGATGGGTAGTAAATAAGGATAAATCAGAATGAAGTTCAGGAAGTGGATTTATGTTTGTATGTTATGTATTTATTTGTAAGTCTTAAATGTTTGTTTTTACTGTTTTTTTTAAAGCGTCAATAAAAAAGAAAGAAAAACTTTTTGCAATCGCACTATGAGAACAGGAAAAGGATGGAACAAAGACATTCCATCTCCTGTCTGATAATCTCCATTATATACCTGCGCTATCACTGAGAATTATTGGACAATGACTCCTCTGTGCCCTACCAGTGAGAGTATTATACTGTAGTGAGGACACAATTTGGCTTTCTCTGCTGGAACAGCCCGGTTATGGAACACCCTCCCTTTAGAGGGCCGATTGGCACCATAACTGCTGTCATTTTGAAGCCAAGTAGAAACATGGCTATTCATTAAAACTTGGCGTGCATGACTGATTTCATCCAAATCACCACATGAGTGACTTTAAACAGTTTTGATTGTTTTAAAACTGTCTTGTTTTAAGTGATAAATGGTTTAATAGCCATTCAGCCTTTTATACACATACACACACTGTTTTAACTTGCTTTAAACTGTTCACATTCATTTTAGTGAGATTTGGCTTGAGGTTCTCAGATTTAGGGTGGGGTGTAAATATTTTAATAAAGTAATTAATAAATTAAGTAGAATACCTTAAGCATCAGCCACAGTTGCACAGAGGATATCATTCAAAGAAAAAGGACCAGTTTAACAAATGAGGAGAATATACACATACACACATTTTTCAAGGCAGTGCTCTCACTCTCAGATTCTCTCTTCTCAACCTGAGGACTGGAGAAGTGAGTCTAAGCTTGAGATCTAAGAACCTTATGAGATCAGGCCCTACTCTGTTGTTTGGAAACACTAGATAACGTCATATGGGAGCAGGTGGTTTCCATAATTTGTTATTCATCTGCTTAGCTCTTGAAGGACAGTGCCAACTTTTCCAATCAAGTCCATAAATGAATAAATCAAATAAAGCTTACTCTGATTGCTATATCAAAATTTGGAAAAGTTACTTTTAAGCAGAGTCCTCCAGCCCGCCTAGTCACTGGCCAAATTGGTTTAGGGATTTTTGCAGTTGTACTCCAAAACGTAACTCTTTGAGCCTCTGTTCCAGATGATAATCTGACAGTAGCCTTTTGCACAAGGTGCAGTTTGACTGTTTCTAGAGGCAGCAGAACAGAGAATAATTCAATAGTCTAATATTCTGTTGGACTCTTGGTGAGGTCCTTATTTCATGATTTGGCCAGATCCCCTGGACATATTGCTTGCAAAGATTAAAGATTAAGTGGATATTTTTGGACCAAGATGGAGGGCTGACCAGAACATCATGAACTCAATAGATAGGAAACCTGGCTGGAAATGGTGGCAATGTGCCTGTCTCTTTCATTGGGTATGAGATGTTGAGCTGTCAAATGAAAAATTCACAGTTTTATTGAGGACTTCAAAGCTTGATAGATTCTTGGATGCAGGGTTGTTGTTTTAATGCTTCGTTGGGTAACCTTTTTTTTTTTTGTAAAAGCAAAGTTGACCTTTCTTGTTATTGTTTCTGAACACATAAATTGGCAGAATCTCCTCATAGATTAAGTCACTACTAGTCACTCATCCTTCCCTGTCCACTCTAACGCACTATCTTCTTTTATCTCTGATGAGATTCTAATTGTTCATAGAAAACTTAGCCCGAAGGGGCATTTTAGTGAAGATGAAAAGAGCTCTTGTCTTTTCCATCTTTCTGAAACCCAAATGCTTGTTTTATTGTTCCAAATTTTTAAGCCTTTTTATTAGTTGACTTCTTGAAAAGGAGTGTGTGTGTGTGTGTCTGTGTACATTCTCTTTTGATATTCCTGTTTATTGCTCTTAGGAACGCAGCTCATAAAAAAAGGTTACCGTCTTTCCTGCCTCTTTTCATAGCATTCACAATGAGAAGCATTTTTATTCCCTTTTATAAAAGACTGTGGCCTGACATCTCGTCTCAGACCAATTCCAGGAGTGACACAGCGTAAAAAACTGGAAAGGATCTTCAGCTTCACAGTCTAATATCTTCAAAAAAGCTTGCCTCAGTTCTTGGGTCCCACACAGATAATTAGGTTTGAAGTGATAAACTCACAGCAATCCTCCTTTCTTTCACCATCCAGCATTTCATTAGGCCTTTTATAGCAGAGTAATTACATGTATTTCCCATTCTTAAAGTCATCATGGGAGCTGGTCTAATTATAAGATGAAGTAAAATGTTAAGGCTGTACCCATGAAAATGGCTAGGGTGCCAAAATGGCTTTGCCCTATATGTCTGCATGGTGGTGGGAACAACCTATTACACACACACCCTATTTTGAATTGTGTATTTTGTATTTATTAAAATATTTATATCCCATCCTTTAACATGAAATTTCAGGGCAGTTTGGAGAAAAACAACAAGAAATTTCAGATTGATACAATGAAATAGTTTGAACAGGATAAAAATATATTAAATACAACAACAAGTTAAAATGGCTTCAAAGAATAGAACAATTTAAAATCACACACATGTATATTTAAACCCAAACATTTTGATGAAAAGGCAATGCTTGACTTGGCACTGGAAAGAAACCAATGTTCACACCAAATGGACCTCTAAAGGGAGAGCATTCCGCATAGAAGTGCAACAACTGAGAAGGCCATGTCTCATTTCATCCCAGACGGCATTGCTCCCACTGGTGGGACAGAGGTGATTATCACACAGGGGATGGGACATCATTGTCCCATCCTTGTCCTGACCTTCCCACACAATCGCGAGAGGAAATTTTAAGATGACATCACCCTTATTTGGACATTATTTCATCTGGAAAGTGCAAGTGACAGCAATCACATGAAAGACTTTCATATGGCATCACACTGATCCTGTCATCGTCTCATCTGTCCTCTCACTGAAGTGGCATTGCCCGGCATTTTGCATCAACTGGAGTTTGCCTTAATGCAATGCCGCTTCAATGACAGGATAATGACAGGATCAGTGCTACATTATGAAAGGCTTTCACGCGATCACTGCCATGGATATGATAAGGATAGGGAAGCAATCCCGTCCCTATCCCATCTGTGAATGATAATCTCCAGAGAGGAGGTTGAATCCTCAGAGAGCTAAAAATAGGAAGAGGCACTGCCTAAAGTATTTAGGTCCTAGGCCATTTAGGGCTTTGGATTTCATCACCAGCACCTTGAATTCAGAGTAGTAGTAACTGGCAGTCAGTGCCAGTTTAAGAATGGTACTATGTGTTATTTATATGACATACACTGGTCATCAGTCTTGCTTCTAAATTTTGCATAGCTGCAGCTTTTAATACATCTTCAAGGGCAGCCCCATGTAGAGTTCATTACAGTAGTCTAATCAGAAGGTTACTACTGCATGTGGCTAGGTTATCAAAAACCATAGCTAGCACACTGGTTAATGCTAGAGCCACAAAGTCTCAAAGTGCACCACCACCCAGAGCAAGTAGCTTAGCCAACTGCTGGGCTCAAGTACCACCAGTCCATAGAGACTCTTATTGGGATTCAGCATCAGTCTACTGGTCCTCATCCAGCCCACTGCAGGATCCAGGCATTGGTCTACTCCCTGCACAGACTCAGCCAGTCCTGACGACAAGGAGATGTAGAGCTTATCTTAACTTATTTACTGAATTTTCATCTCATCTTTTTACTGAAGAAGATAACACTCAGAGCAGCTTCCAAATGTAATAAAATGCAAACTGTAAACAAATAAAGCAATACATCTTTACAACAACAACAACAACAACAAATTACAATAATTCACATAGTGTATTTTAATGCACTATTAGCTCTCTTTTCACGGTGACTTCTCTCCAGCTTTAACATCATTTTAAAAAAACTTTTAAAAATCCAAAACAAAAAATCCAAAGACCCTAGTGGCTGCTTCTAATTTGTGACAGTCAAGAAGTTTATACATACTGTAATGACCCCATACACTTAGTTGGTCAATCAAGTTTGGTTATATGATGATAAGCAAAGCAAACGAAAGGGGAGGAGAGCTCCTTCTTTCCCTTAATAGGTTTTCAGATGACGGTATATGGTTATTGAGCATATAAGTACAGAAACCTGAATGTGTACACAAGTGTTCAACCAGCATCTGGTTCCAGATCTAGATCAAGATATATCTGTAGAGATAGGGAAATGAGTAGAAAAGGTTGAAGGCATGCATTTTCAATCTGTGATGTTTAATCATTAATAAGCTAAAAAATAAGAGAGAGAGAGAGAGAGAGAGAGAGAGAGAGAGAAACTGGGTGTATTCTGTCCACTCTATTTCTGAGAGCCAGGGGATTTAAAAAAACAAATAGATTGAACTGGACTGTAAAGATTCTGGTCCTCTGTACAAAAGGGTTTCATGAAAAGTACTTTGATTTTGATTCTTCTTCTTTTTTTTTTTTTTTAAAGCAAATTGATTTCAGTGCTCCTTAACTCGGAAGGAAGAAGTGACAGAAATGATCTTCTAAGATCTACAAGCTTCCTTATACAGATCCATCTCGCTTAGGGCTGCTGACATTGACTGACAGCTACTCTCTAGAGGAGTCTTTTGGTGCTCCTTAGAGTTGCCAGAGATTGAACCTGGGGCTTTCTGCATATTCCCCACTCAGTTGAAAATGTTCCCACTTCCAAGTTCCACAAGAATAATAAATAATTTGTCGACGCAAGTATAATAAGTAGGAAATCCACGAAAGGTCCCACCATTTCCCCTCCCTTATGATTAACATTAGGATTTTTCAATTTGATTATGATGGATGGAACCCAGAGGCCCGTTCCGCACGGGCGTAATGGTACGGACTGGGTCCGTACTAGAGTTAGAAAGGGGCGTCCCTTCTGGACGCCCCTAACTCTAGTACAGATGGAGTCCATACAAAATGGCGGTGCCCGTTCCACATGGGGGCTGCCATTGCTATGTCACCACTGCGCCGCCTCCAAACAAGGCGGTGTGGTGATGACATAGTGGCGCCGTGCCAGAACGCATAGAGCACCCTTTCCGCAGTGCCAGTAGGAGCTCCAAAACGGAGCTCCTTCCAGGATTTGCATCACTGGCCATTAGATGGCTTTAGATGGCTGCGCCAGCGACGCAAGGCAGAAAGGGGCCAAGTGGCCCCTTTCTGTTTGTCCCCGCTGCCGTCGGGTGTCCTTGGGGCATGAAGCCCCAAGGACACCCCTTTCCAGGCCGCAGGGAAGTGGCCTTTAGCCACTTCCCCACGGCCTGGAAAGCAGCGGATCGGGGCCTCGGAGGCTGCCATTCTGGCAGCTGAGGCCCCGATCCGGCGGGGAAAGGAGCGCCTACAGGCCGCCCCAAAGGGGTGGTCTGTAATGCGCCTTAGTTTAACTCTGAGATCTTTGCGTGAAATTTTGCAAGGAATATCTCATGCAAATTAACGGTATTTAAAAATAACATTTGGAAAAAGACCTCCTAAAGAAACTTCTCTCACAGCTTCTTTTTTGCACTTGCTCTAAACCTTATAAGAGCAAGCAAAGCACAGAAAGAAAGAATAGTGGCTACTATTTGCAGTTCTATGCAATATTAAGCCTTCTGTGTCAGAGAGCCTTGAATCCATAACAAACTACAAATATCAAAATTCCATAGCATTGAGCCATAGCAATTAAAGTGGTCAAACTGCATTGCTTCTGCAGTGCAGATTAGAGCTGGGAGAGCTAACGCAGAACAGAAAAATTGATCAAAGCTGCTGGGGAATCTGTGGCCCTTCAGATGTTTTGTACAACTCCCATAATTCCTTAGTAGTGATAACATTGCCTAAGTCTTCAGGTCGCTGAAGACCCATCAACTGGAGGGCTAAAAGGAAAGAGTTTAAGCTGCTGGCTTCTCCGCTGGTCCTATGCTCAGAATTATATAGCCTTGTCTGGACTCTTTTCATTCAGTACCAAAAAACAAGGAAAATTTCAATGTAACTGAGCATGATGTGAAGACTGAACCTAACATTCTAGTGCTTGAAGGCATTTGGTCCCATTAGATGTTCTTTTTTTCTTGTGAAAGGAAGTAGAGAGATTGATCTCCTTCTGATGCTTTAGCTTAGGGCTAGTTATTGTTATGGAAGAAATAAAATGAGGTCACCAGGCCTTGGAAGGAAGCCTTAACAAATAAAGCTGCACTTTTCTAAGCCACAAAACCTTCCTAGAGCTCTACATCATCTCAGCCTTCTCCGAAGCCTGTAGCACTGAACCAGGAAAAGACAGCATTTGCAAGGTACAATCTGATAGCTGTACACACAGACAATGACAATTCCTATAGCTATTGCAGGCAGCTTTGTTCCTGCACAATGTGAAGTGCTTTGGGGGAGGAACTGCAGTTGCTGGCCTCCAATGGAAAGAGGCCAGCTATAAATTCACTAGGGCTGCATCTGCACTGCAGAATGAATGCAGTTTGATACTGCTTTAACTGCTTTGGCTCCATCCTATGGAATTCTGGGATTTGTAGTTTGGTGAGATATTTAGCTTTCTCCATCAGAGAGCTCTGGTGCCACAGCAAAGTACAAGGGAGTCCTGGTGGGACAGTGGTTAAATACTGGTACTTCAGCCACAACATTGTGTGTTCGATCCCAAGGTTCCAAAGTTGACTCAGCCTTTCATCCTTTTGTATGTTGGTAAAATGAGTACTCAGCTTGTTGGGGGCAATTGGCTTATAGACTGAAAACTGCTTAGAGAGTGCTGAGTCCACTATGAAGTGGTATAGAAATGTAAATGCTATGCTATTGCCATTGGTGCAAATCTTCGGATTTTACTGGATGGCACAATGGCAGCTAAATCAATGTCAACTTGCATTCATTGTGCAGTGCAGATGCAGCACAGGTGTGTTTGCACTTGAGTGTCATTAGAGGGAGGCAGAATTTGAGTCTTCCTGCCCCCCTTTGCTGTTGTGAGTTTAACCCACCTTCCTGCCTTCATTGTCGTGTGAGCTTTGCTAATCACTTTAGAGTTGGGTAGGGATTTTTTCTGTTTTACCTGCTTCCTCCCCCTCTCCAAACTGTATCTGGCCCTGGGGAACTTTAACAATTGACTATGGGTAGAGTCCTTAAACAATCAGTCACTGGAAGGGGGGGGGGGGGGAAAATAATTAGGTTGGTCAAAAACCTTGGCAGTTTTTTGGGGAAGGGGGGGGGGGTCTGGAACTGCCTCTAGATCCTGTGATCTCAGGATGGGGTGTAGAAGGAGACTCCCCTTGGGGCTGACCTAGGGGCTTGGCTCTCACTTTAAGTCCTGCAATATCAGAGGGGGTTTCTTAGGTCTGCTTTCCAGTAGATGACTGGAGAAAGAAGAATCCACCTATTGGATTGCCCTCAGGGCCCTGGTGTTTCACCTAGGTGAAGGCTGAGGAGGAAGTCAAGGGGTGATGCCTGGCCTCAGCTGATCCCACATTAGGTTGCTCTAACCTCCTTGCTCCTCTCCAGATTCGTTTCTAGATTTTCAGTTATATAAAGTGGCCCTTATTCAACCCAGCTTTATGTGTCTACTTATTCCATGTTTGATCAGTAACAAGATTCTCTGAACAAGATATGCTTGAGAGAAAGGAGGCAAAGGAGGCAGAGGCTCAATGAAAGTGGATGTTGTGTTACTGTTTCCTAGAAGGGCTCAAGATGTCACAGGAGCCAGTTCTTTCACAGGGTTTCTTTGTTTATTCAGTGGCTGTAAGAAACCTCTTGGGAGGTGGGTGGGGAATGAGAAGTTTAATTGGGAAGACTGTTGGTTGGGACATACTGGAGACTGAAGAAAGACTGGTGTGGTTATCTGGCCTTCCTGTACCCCAAAAACTGCATGGATGCAAAACCAAAGCTTGGGAGTATTCCGTTGTTGGACTACAACTCCAGTTGGGAGATTCTGAGAGTTACAGATTTTGAAACTCTGTGCAAAATAATGTGGATCAACTCCAGGTTTGAACACATGCAACTGGTGTGGCAGAAGGATGGCTATTCACCCCTCTACTGTGAAAATTCTACACAGAGAGTTGCCAGAGCTGATTGAATGAAGCATGCTGTGTTGAATAAAGGAGTCAAGAGACTGCTGAAAATCAGATGGAATCACTTTCTGTGAGCAGCTACCTTCCATCTACACACATCAGAATGAGGATCAAATTGAAACTCGTGCAAGCCCAAGCCCCGTTTCTACTCAGGATCCAACTTCTAACATAGGCCCGTTTCCCATACCAAAACCACACTCCTTCACCCTGTCTCAAAAGTCATGAAAGAATACTCTTTTAATTGAAAACATACTTTTGGAAATTCTATGTTGCTGCAAACAGACACCATTGCCACCTTTAAAATGGTAAGACCCTGGGTGGGTTTACAAGAGTTTTTGTATAGTTTTTGACTACAGTGGGCCCTTGATATCCACTGGGGTTTAGTTCCAGGACCTCCCATGGATACCAAAAACTGTGGATGCTGAAGTCCCTGCTCAGTGAAGACTGACTTGTGAAGCAGACATTTTAAAACTTCAAGTACTCCAGAAAGTGAGCTCAAGCTTCCTTTCTCACCAGCATTTCCTTATTGTTTTGGTGATAACACCTGACTGTTTTCTTTACTGGGATCACTTTATTCTAAATGGTACTATTTCAAACTTTCTTTCTTTCTTTCTTTCTTTCTTTCTTTCTTTTTTGCTGTTTACAGACTTCCCTCTCCTTGCCAAAATTGTCAAGGCAACACCTCCTCCAACACATAAAATTTCCTTTAAAAACAAGGTCACATGGAACAAACATATTATTTTAAAGCGGTATTGTGTACTGTTCTGCACTGCATGCAGAATTTTTTTTAAAAGAAATAAATTGAAACTTTTCATTGGTGGTGGCACAGGGGAAAAACGCGCTTAGCAGCACTGGTAAGATGTGCAGGTCTTAGCAGGCTTACAGGGATCCAAAATGGTCTCCCACCCCAGGAAGTTACTTATATAAAAAACCATACAAAGTCAATTTATGGGCCCGTATAGACAGGCCAAATAAAGCTGCTTTGGGTCACTTTGGAAGTATGCTGTTTAAATAACACTCACATCTTAAGAGGCCAGAAGCTGCATCAAAGCTGCGCTCCAGTCCTTTGGCGTGGCTTCTGGCCTCTTAGGACGCATGCATCATTTAAATAGCATACCTCCAAAGTGACCCAAAGCAGCTTTATTTTGGCCTGTCTGTATGGGCTCTTAATTTATAATAGTGGTTTTAGCTTGTATTTTGTAATGTCCTATATTTTTCTTGAGTGTACTACATTTTGTGGTGCCTTGTCCTCCTTTGCAGTTATGACATCTGGTCACCCTGCAAGAAACTGATCTTTATGATTCTATGATTCTATGCTCTGCAACCCAAGAAGCTGTTGTGTGGAACTGAGCTGTGCTTTGCAGCTAAGAAAGCTGTTATAGTCTGCAACTATGCTCTGTTTTACAGATCAGAAAGAAGTTGTATGGGACTGAGCTGTGTTTTGCAGCCTAGGCTGTGGCAGTGGAGGTTACTTTTGAATTCACACACATAGAATTGTGCTATGCTATGTCCCAATTTTCTTATTCAACATGCAAATTCTATGCATCTGTTCTCAAATGTAAGCCCCAGAACAACAAGTCTCATACAGGCGAAGCACTGCTCATTTCTATGCATAGGTGAACCTTTCAATGTGTTTTGGACTTGAACAGGTATGCATACGATTGAGGAGTGCTCTGCCTGTCTGAGAGCTGTTGTCCTGGGGCTTACACCTGAGTACTGATGCGTAGAAAATGTATGCTGAATGACAAAATGTCCAATAGACAAGAAGTACATCTGACTCTTTATGCTTTGATCCTATGGTGTACATGTAGCCCTGCCCATTGATGGAAAGTGGCCCCCAAACCCATCTCATAATGAAATATGGTCCCTGTGTACATCAAATCGCTGATCTGTTCCAGCAAGCCAGTTCTTATAAAACAGGATATTTTAAAATACAAGAAAACAAATACAAACAATCACAAAAGGGCAACAGTAATGTGTGTCTGTGTGTAGTTTTTTTACCTACATATGTCTTTGTCAACTTTTAAAAGTTTTGGTTATTTTCATTTTTCACAGAATGTGTGTGTGTGTGTGAGAGAGAGAGAGAGAAAGAGAGGGGGGGGGCTACCTGAAATTTGACTGCCCAGAGGAAGGCAATGACAAACCCTCTCTGAACAAATCTTGCTAGGAAAACCCCATAATAGGGTTGTCATAAATTGGAAATGACTTGAAGGAACATGGTAACAACAGCAGCAGCAGTAAAAACAACTACTACAACAGCTCTGTTTGGAAGAGATCAAATACAATGATCCTTCTGAATCTTGGCTAACTTTCTGCCCAAGCAATACTTCCTGGGAACAGCTTATTTAGGCAATAATGTAACTTCAGATATTCCTCACTAGAAGCCTTCTTTTGCATCCCTCCCCCTGAATATCTCACTGCAGACATACATCTCCATATAGACTATGTGCAGGTCAACTTCTGGTGTGATACTTTTACACAACCCATATGGTGCCTGCGTTTCCCACATGCATATATTAAAACTTACCTTAGTGTTTGGTGACCTTGTACATCTGGGAATAAGCCATGTCTCTCATTTGCACTGAGTAATGATCAGTGCTCTGGCAAGAAGGTAGACCGTCTACTCTAACACCCTCCCCACCATTTTTTATTCTTGTGTTTTCTGAAGAGATCCTATATGCTGCAATAGTGCCAATTTATCTAAGCTGTCAGAGTGGAAAGAATGCAAGAAAAGGTGGGATTAACAATGTTATATAAACCCATCTTTTTCTAGCACCTCTGGCCTTCTCAAATTGGGATGCCATCTGGAAATCAGGCAGAGTGCCATCTTGACAGATGGGCACAAACGTAGGAAGCTATGAGACCTTGTATGATTATTAAATGTGTTGTTCAGCAAGGATTTCCAGCCAGGAATATCAAAACCACTTCTCTTACCAGGTTCTTGGTCTTGAGTAAAAAAGACCTCCCTTTTGGTACACTGAATCAGGTAACTGGACGATGCACAGAATAGCAAGAAAGCGGTAGTTTTGTTTTATAATTAATATATCAGGAATGCTGTTCTGATGGTTTCATCTGACAATGCAGATCTATTCTGACTGGCAAACAAATTCTAGCAGTTCAGATATTGGTCAGTGCCAAATCCTGAATTATTGCCTCAAAACAGCTTTGATGCCATGAAGTTTTTAAGAGGACAGCAGGCGGAGAATTGGCAACATTCAAAGGATTTTTAAAATCAGACCAAACACAATAAAGTTTTTAAAAAAGATACCAACAATAAAGATGAGCAATTGTCAGGGTTTTGGAAGGGATATACTGTATATCCACATACAGTGGTGCCTCGGGTTATGAAATTAATTCGTTCCGCCATTCCTTTCGTAACCCGAAAATTTCGTAACCCGAAACACTTTTCCGTTAGCACTGGAAAGCCTATAGCATTTGAATTCGCGCCGAAATGAATTTCGTAACCCGAAAAATATTTCGTAACTCGAAACAGTTTTTGCCAATCCAACTTTTTCGTATCCCGGAAATTTCGTAACCCGATCATTTCGTATCCCGAGGCACCACTGTATATGGGATCCTGGAGGTTAATCCCTGTCTTGGTGTCACATCCTGAACACTCTCAGTGTTTCTTTCTTTTTCTTTTTTTTTGGGGGGGAGGGGGAGGATAATCTTTTGTTCCAAAGTAACCAGTGCCCCTCAAACCTTTTTGCAATTTCCCCAACTTTAGCTCTTTTTTAAACCCTAGTGTGATTAGGAGTTCTGTTCATGTCCTGTTTTGATAAAAGACTTGTATAGGTCAAAAGAAGGTTTCTAAGGGGTCGTTCCCACTCGCTTATACACCGGTTTACAAATTGAATCCAAGGTGTATCGTTCCCACTCAATCCCGAATTAACTCTAGAACAGTTCTAGATTAACCCGTAATCGTTCCCACTGCGTTTCGAATCTGATTCGAATTGTAACATTTAACCCGGATTAGAAGCCTATAAACCAGTGTAAAAAATACTAGGGTCTACCCTAGTATTATCCCTTGATCCGAGATAGGAATCGCGGTATTTAAATGGGAACATTTCGGTGTCTGATTCGAGTTCCACAGGATGGGAGGAGCAGTGCTCAAGGGGCTGGCCTGGGGGTGTCACCCTCTTTGGTTTCTTTCTGCATTGCCGGTGCCATTTTCTTCCATTCACATAATAGCCTTTCCCCCGGTGGATTGCAACCTCCCCTCTGCTCCTCTTTCATAGACCGATGTGTGAGGAGAGCCATTGAACACCATTTTTTCTTTTTCACCTCTGCCTGAGCACCAGATGGGCTTTGGAGGACAGCCCAGAGATCAATGGGTCAGGCAAAGCGAATTTGGGGAACCGAGGCTCTTTCCAGAGGAACTATGGGATGGGTTTTGCAGGACATCGCTCTTCATGGCTCCCAAGACAGCCCAGGGAGCAATCTTCCCCAAAGATTCTCTCCCCATGGGGCAGCCAAAGCGAATTTGGGGAACTGAGGCTCTTTCCAGAGGAACTATGGGATGGTTGTGTTTGTGAGACATTTATCCTCCTCTGCCAGAGAGTGCTGGTGCCATAATAAACTACCATTCCCAGGATTCCCTAGCACTGAGTTATGGCAGTTAATATGGGGAGACACAGAAGATGATGAATAAGTGCCTCCTGATTGGTTCTTAAAAAAAAAAACAAACCACGAAATTTATAACGAATTAAAAACAGCCAGGTAGTGGGAACGCAGGTACAGGCTACATCGGCGTATGTTACTCCGAATTAATGTGACATCATGATGACGTCACTTTGACTGACAGACGAAACAAGTGAATGTGAACGAAAAAGTAACCAAACCGGTTTAAATATACACCAATTCATCCTTGAATGGGAATGAAACAGGGTCAATTACAGCGAATTAAAATAAAACATTACGTAAATGGGAACGATACAAATAAAGCAATATGAAAAGCGGGATAACATTGCTTTATTTTGAATCGCTTTAAAACGAACCGCTGTATTTACATTCATTTTAAATCGCAAGTGGGAACGCCCCTAAAGGTCTAAACAGATGTAACGGAAACCACAAACACCCACAACCACAGTTCAGTGTTCAAAAGACTCAGAGGCTCTGTTTGGCATGGCACCCTTGGGAACACAAAAATGATCTTGGGAGTTGCATTGCACTTTGCTTCCCCCAAATAACAAAAACAGTAGATTGAGCACAAGTAATTTTTCTATTCAAAGACATGCCTGTGTTAATCTGTATTGGTATCCAATGAAGTGGAGTGCAATGTATGAAAGCTTATGCTAGACATTTCTTTCTTACATTTGCAATGGATACTATGGGGTTCCTTTATATTATTTTTCCTTTTTCACTTGTCATTCGTAATGCAGCAATATATTCAACTAATCCAAATCCAAGACTGAGTTTAGGATAGATGAGGCACATAGCCCTTATTGTGGAGTGATAAGTCAGTGTAATGTATTGATAAGGATGTTGTACTAGCACTCTGAGAATCCAGGTTTGAATTCCATGTGTTCCCCCCATAGAAACCCACTGGGTGACCGTGGGCATATCACACTCTCTCAGCCTCAGAGGAAGGTCATAGCAAACCCACTCTGAACAAATCATGCCAAGAAAACTCCAGCATCGACCTTAAGTAGGAATTGAGTTGGAGGCACATAACAACAACAAAGGTAGTGGTGATGCCAAGGTTTGTTTGTTTTTTTAAGTTAGTACCTTTACTGCACAATTCACCATAAGGTCATTACCATCGGACATCCCAGCTATTTTTAAAAAGGAAGCCAAATGAGCACAAAGGATTCTTTGCTTCTTGATGCACCATGCAGCTCATCCACTGGAATCAATAGTTCTAATCTAGTATACAACAATGATTCGTTTATGTATTTGCCTTAATTCTTTAACATACAGGACAATCTAATGGTTTAAGAAAAATGACTGCAATTTGGATTGATAATTCTAATTTGTACCCATTGAGTCTTTGTCATTTGAGTGTATAATAGACAATAAGGATAATGTCTCAATTTCCTTCACAATTTTTAAAACTTCATATTCACAATTTTTCAACTATGGATATTTTTTCAGCTGTACATTTTGTGTCCAATTCCACGGTAAGAAAAACAAAACAAACCTGGAAAACATTTTCCCATGGCTATGATACTTCATAGGGTTCCAAGTACTTCTGGTTACACTAGTAAGAATGTAACAATCTTTTCTGAATTGAGCTACAACTCCAAGGAAAACTGAGGATTTCACCTTGTATGATTGAGGACCCTGGAAAATAAATTATTTCACAGAAGGAATTTTACATATTGTCCATATGTGATGGTCCCCTAAAGATATATATCTGAAAGTACACTCATCCCTCCACATTCGCTGGGGTTAGGGGCACAGGATACCTGTGAATGTAGAAAAACTGCAAATAACAAAAACACTATGCTTTTAACATGAGAGAACACTTCTCTAGGAATCTTTAGATACTCCAGAGGAACTTTGTGGTCAACATCTGCCAGACATTGACATAGAATTGCACTGGAGGGGCTACAGAAGGCCTAGTGGAGTGTTCTCTCAAGGAATCTCTAGGTCCTTCAGTGTGACTTTTGGTTAAAGTTGACTATAGAGTTGTGCTGGAGGACCTAGATATTCCTAGAGAAAACATATTAATAAAATTTGTGAATAATCAAAACTGCAAAAGTCAAAGCCATAAATGTGGAGGGACGGGTGTTGATAGGTTGCTCCTTGTGCATTTTGTCTTTCCACACTTGGAGCACTTGTATATGGATTTTGAAGTAGGGTATACCTGTCTCTCTGCTAAGTACCTATAAGACATTTGTTGTGTTAAAACACTGTGTGGCCTATTTCTTGAAATATCACAGACAAAGAAAAATCTAAGCTGCTTAAGAAATAGCCTGATTAGGAAAGCAAAGTTTTGCTAATACTTATGTGCAGATTATCATTTGGAGCACTTGACTCTGTCAGGTGCCTTGATAAAAAAATGATATAGTACTGTACTTGAAAATCAGAATGAAAAGTCAGCTTTGCCAAGCCGATCTTGGGATGTAGATTTATTTATTTTTTACATACATCCACTTCTATCTCTCTCTGGGACAGACAGTAGATAGATGGGGGAAAAACCTGACAGGCTTATGGTATTACTGACAATAGAAATCTGCCTTTAGAGATTTGACACTGGCAGAGCTGTGGAAGGAGTGGTAATAAAAGTAAAAATAAAAGCAAAAGTGGATTTGTCACCCTCCACAGATAATGCTTCTTTGTGGCATATGATTTGGACATGCCCAACTGTCATTCCTTTCCAATGCAATATGCTAATTTTGTATTAGGAAAACAATATTTGAAGACACCTACATACTTTTAAACTATATTCCTACAACTTGGTGCTTAATGTAGCTCAAAAACATTTAGACAAGGTTGAAGAGACCTTGGAGTATTATTAATCCGTTCTTCAGTATTCAGAGGATACTTCTTCCACACTTGAACGTCCAATCTACAGAGTTCAACAGGACTCTTGAAAGAGACATATCTTGGAGACTTTTGGAGACAAAAATATTCACCACCCCTTGTACTTTTGTACTCAGTACCTTTGCCTCATCTGAATTTGCAATGTACAAACATCAATAAGACAATATTTTTGAGCAAATGGTGGCTTTTCTTAATGTACCTCACATTCATATCCTTTTTATTCTTTGTATTTCACTCCCTTTCCTCCTAGTTTTTCTTTGTATTTATGTTTTTAAAATCATATCTATCTACAGAAACACCCACCCTCCCTACTCATCCAGGTGTCCTGTGTCAATGAGTCTTATATTACCTGTACCTCTTGCAGTTTACACATTGACATATTCCAGCCCTTTCTGCAGGCCATAGAAGAGCAAAGTCCCAGGTCCATGTGCTTCTAGGAAAAGAAGCATTGTTAATCTTCAAAGCTAGCATGACTCTTAAAATAAATTATGAGCTGCATGATAAAGTTTTAATGCACCTCCCCACCCACCATTTTGAACTTATAAAAAGCAAGCACCCACAACTCACTAGGTTTATGATATATCGTTATTGTTTGCATATCCATATCCACCCTGCCAAAGTAATTAGTCTGGTCTGTAAAACCATGGAAATAGAACTTCTTTTATTGTTCTTTGTCCCTTTCCTCCCTGATGAAAGATCTCTTATACAAGACCTTTTTTTCTAGAGAGTTGCTATTTCTGTCCATTCTTATTATGCTCAGACAACCCTTCCTTGGGCAAATATTAAAGAAAAAAGAAGAAGAAAATCTATCTATATTAATGTTTCAGGGTCTGATGCTTTTTGCAGAAGATAAGGTGTTTGATTTGAATGGGCAGTCCTTAGAAATATCCTCCAGTCCCCCCCCCCCCCAAAAGCAGAAAAGTGTCTCGATTCATGCGGCACTTAAATGATACTGACAGCTGTCACTACAAATGGTGTGAGGAAATGTGAAAGAACCTCCTGTAAGAGAGACATATATACTCACTTTAGAGTTTTGAGATCTCAGGGCTTGGCCCTGGTTTCAAAGCCTGAACACACTTCTCCAGTCCTCAAAATAAAGGGGAAGACTCTCCGGGTGAGAGCACTGCCTAGAAAAGTATGTGTATGTTTTTTCCCCTGGTTTGTTTGACTTGTGTTTGTTTTTTTTAAAAATTGAATTAATTTGTGCAACTGTGGTTGATGTTTAATTTATCATACTTAATGAAAAAATCAGGGCTGGCCTTCTGTGATATTACAAGGTGTTGTCCTAGGTCTCATGTTTGGGTCTGAAACCTCAAGGCCTAGGGTAGTTCTCACCTGTATGCCAGTTTGTGCTGAAATGTTATGAAACATCAGTCCATAAAAATAAAGATAAAAAACAAAACGAAATGGCTAAGAAATATTTTCACTGAGTTTCAGAATGAGATATGCAAAGAATATTGACAGGTTTAAAAAGCCTCATACTACTACCCCCAGAATGTGTATCGGTCTAACAATATAGTGAACACAACATTTATTCTTGATATCTTTGATTTATATCCCATCTCTGTCCCAAAAGTGGGACAGAAGAGATGAAAAGTCATAAAAACCAGGAAGTAAAATGTAAAGTTCATTAGAATAAAAAAAAGTAACTTCCCTTGAGATCCAGCTTGGCCTGATGAAGAAGCCAGATGGATTTTATATTTTGCTTCCTGGCCTTTACAACTTGTTGTCTCCCAAAGCCCATGTGGCCAAAGAGGGAAGTGGCCTCTCTCTACATGGATATCATTACTCTTCAATATTTTTCTTCGAGACTTAGATGACAGAGTGAAAGGAATCCTTATCAAGTTTTCAGAGGAAACAAAACTGGGAGAGGTGGCTAACATACTGGAAGACAGGAACAAAATTCAAAAATACCTAGATAAACTAGAAAACTGGGCAGAAATTAATTAAATGATATTCAGTATAGACAAATGTAACAAGTCTACATTTAAGGCATAAAACCCAAAGGTTTAGGATGTAGGATACATGGCTCAGTAGTACTACATGTGAAAAGGACATTGGGATTATTGTTGATCATAAGTTGAACATGAGCCAGCAGTGTGATATTACGACAAAAAAATGTTAATGCTATTTTAGCCCGCATTAATAGAAGCACCGAGAGCCAGTGCGCTGTAGTGGTTTGAGTACTGGACTATGATTCTGTAGAACAGGATTTGATTCCCTTCTCAGCCATAGAAATCCACTGGGTGGCCTTGGATGAGTGACACACTCCCAGCCCTAGAAACCCCCATGATAGATTCACCTTAAGGTCACCATAAGTCAGAAATAATTTTAAGGAACACAACAACAATAGAAGCATCATTTCCAAGTCAAGGGAACTGGGGAAAAATGAGGGCAAGGGGAGGGGGAAAGGGGGGAAAAAAAACAAGAAAAAAATGAAAAAAGGAAGAAAATCAATTATGGAATATTTTATTTTAGCATGATTGAGGAAAAAAGTAGACAAAAATGCTTTTTTCCTAATTTTTCCATGGGACTTCACATCTCAGGCCTCATCTAGTGTTCAGTTCTGTGTGCCTCATTTTAAGAAGGACATAGATAATTTGGAGCATGTTCAGAGAAGTGCAACAAGGATGATGATAAGTATGGAGAAGAAAACACATGAGGAAAGGTTGAATGATCTGGGAATATTCATCTGGGTGAAGAGAAGATAGGAGTGACATGATTGCATTCTTTAACTGCCTCAAGGGCTTTCACAGTAAAGATGGGGAAGGCCCTTCTCTGTTGCCTTAGAGGTTAGGATCAGGCCTAATTGTTTTAAGTTATAGGACAGTAGATTTTGATCGAACATTAGAAGGAACTTCTTGACAGTAAGAGCAATGGAACCAAGTGCCTAGAGTGGTGGGCTCCCCTTCTTTAAAAAGAGGCTGGACATTTGCCTGCTTGGGGGTGCTTTAGCTGGAGATCCTGCACTGAGCAAGGAGTTGGATTCAATGGCCCATGGAGCCTCTTCCAATTCTATGAGTCCGTGCAATAATATTTTATGATTTGGATCAACAATATATGTATAAGTGACATAAATGATCCATTTCCCCATCCTAACAATATACTCCTCCCTGGACAGTCACTTCAAAATGTTTTGCAATTATTGTAAGACTATTAACTTGAAGGTCAGAATTAAGTGGCTATGAGATAATTGCAATATTTTGGTACATGGATCTTTCTGTGTTAAGTGGCTGTTCTATTTAGCTGGGTTTACTGAATTTTATTTGGGAAAGGGGGAGTTTAGTCATCCAGTGAACAAGCATGGCTAATGAAGGGCTGCCTGAATAAATGTTAGGATATCTTCTGTCTCTTGCAGAAAGGCCAATATTACAATAATGACAGAATCAAGATTTGCATCTATTTTTAAGCAATCAGAGGATGTTGCAATGATTATTGGAGCCCAGTTTAGGGTTGCTTGGCTTGCTGCTTTTATTACATCTGTTTGATTTTAGCTTTCAGCATGTGGTTATCAAAGGAAAAGAAAGCTCCTTCTTGGATCAAAATAGATTTGTATTGTAACAGTTTGGAAAAAATTAGGTTTCTTTTTAAATGCAGCTGCATATCTGTGCTATGACCTTAAATGTTAAATGGTGTATTAACCACCACACTGATTGGGAAGAGAAATCTTTTGATTCTGTTAGGGTCAAAATCGATGCCTTAATCCCAGTACAACCTGCGCTGCTGCTGCAGCATCCTCCAGTCAATGGAGCTTTGGCATTGGTGTCACCTCGGCATCTTTACACAAACAAACTCTCTCTTGGATGACCTTGCAGAACAACGCACCCTGTCCTGTAAGGACAAATAAACAATGTCAGAAAACTCAGGCCTGCCATGAGGAAATGTCCATGCTGACAACTGCTGATATTGCGACACTGAGCCTGAAGCCAGAGGAAGGAGTCAGGACTTTCTGTACCAATTAATAAAACAGAAATGGGAAGCATTTGCTTTGGCAGCAGATTCTGGATAACTGATCCCCCCCCCCCATTTCTTTCTTCTTTCCCCCCATTTCCTGCCTCACTCCAGGCAGAGCTTAAAAAACTTACTTTTTGTGATTAGAACTCCTAGAATCTCTCAGCCAATATGGCCACTGGCTGTGTTGGAAAAAGGATTCTGGGAGTTATAATCCAATAAGTAACTTTTCTAAGGCTTCAAGTTACACAGAAATGTTCGGCTTCTTGGGATTTCCCATTTGATTCAATGGGGAATAGACAGTGCCCTGTAGTGATCACTACATTGAAGATATCGGAAAGTGAACCATGTACAGACACACTTCTAATGCTCAACCATGTCAGAGTGCTCCAGGATGAGTTAGAGCTTGGAAGGGAATTGTCTGCCAGGACCTGCCAGTGCCACCCCTCCATTTAAGAGGACTGATGTGATTCCAAACAACTCCTCTAGTATCTTAGGGTGCTATTGGTAATTTGCCACTTTTTAAGGTGTTTTTACCTCTCCCACCACCATGGAAAGGCTTATCAAAACTGGAAGTAACTTCCTTATACCTTTTCCTCCCAAAACACAAATGGTCACTCACTATGTGGCAGTTTTTAAGAGGAAAAGTGCCTGACTTTCCCCTCCTTTGCTTTTAACATAAAACAATGCATTCTGTTTTCATATATATGTCTTATATTTGGACCATTACCTCTTCTTATATTTTAACTGGCCTGTTTTAAAACTGTTTAAACATATATAGTGGATCCATGATTTATTACTTGCATTTTACAGTTTTATAAAGTAAGCTATCTTGGGAAGGCTATAATAATGAAAGACATGTAAGAAATACATTGAAATGAAATGAAGTGGAATGGAATGGAATGAATAAATGAATAGCCACTCACATGTACAGTTGAATTGCATTATTTCTTCCATCTCATTCCAGCCTTTCTGGGGCTTCTACAGGTATTGTCTCTGATGTGGAAACAGATCCTTTCATATTATAAAATGGCATCATGGAGAGCAGTGGGCACATGGGAATAGGAACTTTGGGCCAAATAAGCATATAGAATAAGAGAATCATAGGGTGCATCCACAAAGCCAATTTGACACCCCTTTAATTGCCATGATTCCATCCTACAGAATCCTGGGATTTGTAGTTTGGTGAGGCATCAGAGGTTTCTGACCAACAAGGCTGAATACCTCACCAAGCTACAAATCCCAAGATTCCACAGGATGGAGACATGACAGTTAAAGTGGTATCAAGCTGCCTTATTTCTGCAATGTGGCAATCATGCAATCAGACATTTCTCTTCACATGTATCACTTTTGATGTGAGGAAAGTGCAAAATAGAAGTTGGAATCAGGATATTCACTCCCCTGTATGCATGTTGATGAAAGTGGGGTGAGAAGCACTTGAATAGATCTTCTGGCTATTGCTCACACAGCAATGCAACTCTTTCATTGCTGATATTGTGTAGTATGACAGCTGTGTACAACTGATGTACTTACTTCTCTTATGATCAGTTCTCTTGCAGGTGTAACCGCCACGGCAAATTATAATCTTATTGAGCCTTGTCTTTCACCAGAAATGGTGAACTAAAATAAATTTGTGTAATAGAAAAATCTTTAGCAAGGACTGTAAGATTTGTCTTGCCCTAGCACAGGGTGTTCTAACTTTTAATGCCAAAGTCTAGATTTCAGCACTCACAGGTTGGCTTTCATCACTCTCCACCTGAGGGGGAAAAGTACAGTTACCGAATTATAGGAATTTGCCCATGACGAAAGAATAATAATTTCTTAACTGTCTGGTCCAATACACTCTGCACTGCTAATACGACAAAAATAGCCTTATCAGATGAGTGGGAACTGAGGTCTTCTGCACTGGGCGTTCGAATTCACGTTATTTCGCAAAGTACTGTCATACCTGGGAGTCCCTCCGCCTTGGCTGATTCAATCGGCCAATCTGCATTCGTGCGAAGTGATTCAGTGCAGAATGTTTTGTCCACACCGTGCTCAACCTGAGGATTGGCCGATTCGTATCGGCCCCTCGCAATGCTCGGGTGCCCTGCTGGGTTGCGACCTTAACGCTTCCGGGGTGAAAGGGGAGGTCCTGTCAGACACCCGTAAACAGCTGGAGAGCTCATGCACATTAACAATCGCGTACAACGTGCCCATTACTGTTCTCTCTACATTCCTGCTTGGTTTTATGTTACCATGACTTCCTTGCAAAAATTAGCATGAAATGCCCGGTTCTACGTGTGTGTGTGTGTGTGTGAGTGTGTGAGTATGTATTTGGGGGGGGGGGAGGAGGTTCCAGCGGCTGCAAAGAGGCTGGATGCCATTAAGTAAATGGGGATGTTTGATTAAGAGTTCTCTCCTCCTCCCGGCTTGGGATCCAGCCCCGCTGCATCCCAGGCAGGGAACAGCGGGGACCGCTAGAATCGCCGTTCCAACTCCTCCTCCTCCTCCCGGCTTGAGAGGCAGCCTAGCTGGCTCCCAAGCCGGGAGGAGGAGGAGGAGGTGCTGGAACCGCGATTCCAGCGGCCCCGCGCCTCTCCTGCCTGGGATGCAGCCAGGGATGCCTCTCAAGACGGAGGAGGAGGAGGAGCCGCGGAAACCGCCCCCCCGCTCCCTGGAACCGGCAAGAGGAAAGACCCACCAGAAGTAAAAATTGGAATCGGGGGGTCTTGCGATGGAATTCGGACTGGGTAGTCACCAGCCCATTCGCCAATCCCCTTCTAGCGCACTGGCCACCGTCAAAAAGAGGGCCAGTACGCATTCAGTTCGGCAGCTCGCGCATTCACGTGAGTGCGGATTGGGCCATTCGAATGCTGGTATGATGGTATGTGCGAAATAACGTGAATTCGAAACGCCCCAGTGCAGAAGACCCCAGTTCACACTCATTCTGATAAGGCTATAGTCTCATAAGGCAGTTTGAGAAAGGGACTAACAATCAATAGTCTATGTTATGCTTTTAGAAATACTGTAGAGTTGGCCATCAACATTCATGACTCTGACTTTTGCTGCTTTGATTATTTGTGTGACTGTGCCCCACAATTCAGAAAGGACATTGAGAAAAATGGAGCGTGTCCAACGGAGGGCGACAAAAATGGTGAAGGGTCTGGGAAACATATCCTATGAGGACGACGACTTAGGGAGCTGGGATGTTTAGCCTGGAGAAAAGAAGGTTAAGAGGTGATATGATCGCCCTGTTTTATATTTGAAGGATGTCATATTGAAGAGGAGCAAGCTTGTTTTCTGCTGCTCCAGAGAACCGGACCCGGACAATGGATGCAAGCTACAGGAAAAGAATTCCACCTGAACATTAGGAGGAACTTCCTGACAGTAGGGCTGTTCGACAATGGAATGCACTCCCTTGGAAGGTGTAGAGTCTCCTTCCTTGGGAGGTCTTTAAACAGAGGCTGGATGGCCATCTGTCAGGGATGCTTTGATTTGGATTTCCTGCATGGCCGGGGGTTGGTGACTGGATGCCCTAGTGGTCTCTTCCAACTCTATGATTCTATGATTCTATGATTAATTATGTTGCTCTACATGGGGCTACCGTGCTTAGTCCAGAAACCTCAACTAGCTAGATATGGCCGCCAGGTTGGTCACTGGAAAAAAAAACAGGAGTGACTGTATAACAACCTATCCTAAAATCACTCCACTGGCTGCCCATTGGTTTCCGGGTGCAGTACAAGGTGCTGGTTATCACTTTAAAGCCTATATGGCTTGTGTCCAATCTATTTACGGAATCGCCTCCTCCAGTATAATCCACCCATGCCCTCAGGTCCTCTGGGAAGAATTATATTGCACCAGTGAAGACCAGAACAGCTATGGCGATCCAGAGGACCTTTCGGCAACTGCTCCCAGATTATGGAACAGCCTGTCGGATGAGATCCATCATGTACAAGCCTGGACAGTTTTAAGAGACTGTCAAACGGACCTCTTCCGACAGGCCTTTCTGGAACAATTCAGCCACCCATTGAGTAGAATTCATGTAGCCTATGATTTTCTCGCACCCTATACTCCGATTTATTTGTTTTTATTGTTTTAATTACTCTTTTTAGTATGAATGTTTAACATAACTGTGATTTAGTTGAATTTTAGGGGGGTAGAACTTGGGACTATTGTATATTGTTGTTTTACTATGTTTGACTGTTTTACTGTAAGCCGCCTGGTCCTAATCAGAGTAGGCAGGATATAAATTACTTATTATTATTATTATTATTATTATTATTATTATTATTAGTTTGGAATCTCTAGGTCCTCCAACATGAGTCTCTGGCCAATTTTCACCAGACTTTGCACTGAAGCACCTAAGACAACACTTTCTTAGGCATTTGTAGGTCCTCCAGCCAGAATTCTGTAGTCACTTCCAGTGGATGTTGACCACAGAGTTGACCTGAAGGACATAGAGATTCCAAGGAGGTGTTTGTTCTGTCAGTGTATATATTATATATATATATTATATATAATAGAGAGAGAGAGAGAGAGAGAGATTTTTTCCACTTTCATAGGGTCTGCATCCCTAACCCCAGCGATGTGAGGGCCCACTGTATATAATAGGCTCAATCTGAAAGTCCAAAGGAAGATCTGAACTGGATGGGAAAGTTGTTGCTGTGTTGTTAAATTTGATTGTTTATTCTTGGTTCTCAAAAACTGTCAAAAAAATTAAAACTGAAACCGAACAACAAAACAATGCTGCTCCTTTGGCTTCTCCTTCCAGGAATCTTACCACATTCATTCGGGGGGAATTCTGTAATGTGGCAGAAACCTAAAGACATCAATGCCTGTCACTTCAACAAGAAACTCATTAAATGTGTAAGTTATCCATTTTAAAATTCTTGAGCCTTGTGTACTTCCTCAGATGCATTTGGTCACCAATACTGAGTACTGGTTCTACAGACAAAGACAGCTGTATCTTTGAATTCTACCATGGATTGGTAATTTTTGCATCAAAACACCACATCCCATCAAACAAACCTAAAATACTGGACATCAGCCCCAAGACACGAGAAATTTATCACTGAAGTTGACTTCTTGTCACTTTTTCTTCTGATTTGTGGAAAATATGGCAGTGTGGATTTCAGAAAGGGTGGGTGGGAGGAATGGCATACTACATGAAGCAAGCCAGGTAGACTATCAGATCATGACAGGGCAGCAAATCATTAGTTCTTTACTTTGGCATGCTCCAAATGGAGTAGGCTCATTGCTAGTCCCATTGGTAGCCACAGATACAGTAAATCGACTGAACTAAATGGGGATGGGAAAGTCAACACTGAGGTAAATTCTATTGATTCAGTGCATCACTGTTAGAACTGGCAACTGGATTTAGGCTTCTGTAATTATTGTATTCTTATTGGCAGGGAGAGATGCTTGTTCGGTGGTTTGTATCATTTACCAAAATAAGGTGGCTTGTTTTGGCTAATATACAATTGGACTTGGCTGGCAGAGGAAGGACACTCTGATTCAGGCAGCCAACTGCAGTCACAAAAGAAAGAAATCTTTTGGCCTGGAAGTCTGTAATGTATTTGTGACGGTGAAGACTTTGCCCCCCACTTGCCCTCTTTGTGTGTCATTTGGATGAAGCAGCAGCAAGCTGCCTGTTTCTGCTGACATTGTCACACATCAGCATCATTGCCTGGGGTGAGTGGGAAGGGAGGCTTAGGTCTAATCTGCACTGCAGAAATAACACAGCTTGACACCACTTTAACTACAGTGGGTCCTTGTTATCACTGGGGTTTGGTTCCAGGGCCCCCCATGGATAACAAAATCCGTGGATGCTCAAGTTCCATTAAAAACAATGGCATAGCCAAATGGTGCCCCTTATATAAAATGGAAAATCAAGGTTTGCAATTTGGAATTTATACTTTTTTTTTAAATTTTTTTCCCCAAGCTGTGAATGCTTGAATCCATGGATAAAAAAAACTCGTGGATAAGGAGGGCCAACTGTATCATGGATCCATCCTATGGAATCCTGAAATTTGTAGTTTGTTGTGGCACAACAGCTCTCTGACAGAAAGGGTTAAATAGCTCACAAAAATACAAATCCCAAAATTCCATAGCAATGAACCATAACAGCTAAAGCAGTGTTAAACTGCATTAATTCTGCAGTGCAGATTAGACCTTAGAAATTTGGCATGGACAGTTGATGGCTATCTCCAAATACTATCCCAAAGTGACTAAATTCCATTTTCTAACCCCCTCTCCATTTTTCAGCTCCCTTCTTGCCATTGCATTTTCTAGGTATATTGCTTTAGCAACTTATTATTATCTTAAATATTGCTCCCTTTGTTTTCAAGGGTTTGCCAGGACCACATAAAGTCAATTGAGAGAAATATAAAATATTGTTTATGACTCATGTGTGGGTGGCTTAGTAGATGGGTGGGTGGGCCGATCAATAGATGGACAGAGGGATCAGAAACAGACCTTTTAAAAATGTAGTCCTTCTAGCTATTCCCAAAACCCATTTAGAAAGCGGAACGCTAGTCACAGAATTGGGAAATAACCAAATATTTGTGTTAGAAAGTGCATGCTGTATTCATCCCCAAGACAGTACAAGGAAAATGACAGCACAGTGAGCAATAGCTTTTTAAGAGTCTCTCTGTGTGTGTGCCTTTGCACATGCGTGTGCATGCAGTTTAGAGCTTAAAGTCTCTGGTGCTTTTGTCAATCGAGCCCTTCCTTCAAGTGGTGCCAAAGAACAGAGGCAGAGAGATGACTTTGAGATAAGTCATACCAGGAGAATCTGAAAGGAAACATGAAACAAATGTTTGTGTTTATTGATAGGTTTTTGTTGTTGACGCTTTCTCACATTGCCCAGGGAATGTGCTTTATTTGTGAAGCACTTCTCTGCTGTCCCTTGTCATTCATGTACAGATTTGCTCAGTGACAGGCCCTTCAATTAGATTTCGCCTGAAACGCCAGAGCTAACTTAAAGGGATAGAATCAGTTTTGAAACACATACTTTCCCTCACAACAAATCCTTGCTTACAGTGGGATGTCAGGATTCGGTGCAGAGGGAGGGATGAAATGGACAGGGACAAAAAAGAAAAAGGAAAGAAAAAAGGGGCAAAGGAAGAAATAAAAATACTTTGGTAAGTCAACAAATGTGTGTGTAGGAGGAGTTGCTGGGGAGCCAGCCACTTCTCCATGTAGTGAGAGGAAAAATCAGTGGAATGTAGAACTCACTATTTCTAAATAGCCAGCATTGTTGTTATTGTTAGCTATTGTCACATTGTTGTTGTTGTTGTTGTTGTTGTTACTATTATTATTATATTTATTTATATCCCGCCTTTCTCCTAAAACTGGGACTCAGGGTGGCTTACAACATTAAAAAAACAGTACAATTAAAAACATACAAAAATAGTACATTAAAATAGAATTAATTTACTACAATAACTTAAACAAATTACATATAAAAAGATAACAATGTTTAAAATACATTAAAACAGTATAGCACCCAGGCCATTCTTTAAAAGCTTTCTACTTTGAAAGCCGGTCTGAAGAGTAAGGTCTTTATCTGTCAGTGGAAGGCCATCAAGGAAGGGGCCATTCTGATCTCCTTGGGCAGGGAGTTCCAGAGTCTAGGGGCAGCCACCGAGAAGGCCCTCTCTTGCATCCTCACCAACTGTGCTTGTGATGAGGGTGAGATGAAGAGAAGGGCCTCCCCTGAGGATCTCAGAGCTTGAGCCAGCTCGTATAGGGAGACATGCTCTGCCAAATAGCCTGGACCTGAGCCATATAGGGCTTTATAGGTCATCATCAGCACTTTGAATTGTGCTCAGAAACAAACTGGCAGCCAGTGGAGCTGTTTCAACAGAGGTGTTGTATGATCTCTATAACTTGCCCCAGGTTATGGCTGCAGCTCTTTGGACCAGCTGAAATTTCCAAACATTCTTCAAACGCAGCCCCACATAGAGCATGTTACAGTAGTCTAAATCGGATGTAACCAAGGCATGTAGGCATGTACCAGAGAGGCCAGATCCGGCATCTCAAGGAACGGGCACAGTTGGTGCACAGGTTTTAAATGTGCAAAAGCACTTCTGGTCACTGCACAGACCTGGGACTTCAGGTTCAAAGCTGAGTCCAGGAGTACCCCCAAACTGCGAACCTGCGTTTTCAGGGAGAGTGTGACCCCATCTAATACAGGCTGGATCCCTATTCCTTGATCTGCCTTCCGACTGACCAGGAGCACCTCTATCTTATCTGGATTAAGTTTCAACTTGTTTGCCTTCATTACTGATGGCAGACACTGGTTTAGGACCACAACAACCTCTTTGGATTTGGATGGAAAGGAGTAGTAGAGTTTAGTGTTATTGGCATATTGATGACACCAGACCCCAAAACTCTGGACAATCTCTCCCAGCGGTTTCATGTATATGTTTAATAGCATAGGTGAGAACACAGAACCTTGGGGGATCCCACAGGCCAATGGCCAAGGAGTCGAGCAGGAGCCCCCTAGCACCACCTTCTGGGTTCGCCCCTTCAGAAAGGAATCGATCCATTGTAAAACAGTACCTCCAAGACCTATCTGAGAGAGGCAGCCCAAAAGGATACCATGGTCAATGGTACTGAAAGCTTCTGAGAGGGCCAGCAGAACGAATGGAGACATACTCTCCCTGTCTAGTTCCCTACGTAGGTCATACACCAAGGTGACCAAAGCTGTTTCTATTCCATAGCCAGAACTAAAACCAGATTGAAATGAATATAGATAAACTGACTTCAATTTATGGTGACCTTACGTATGAGACCCGTCCAAGTCTCTGTCTTGAAAACTCAGGGCTGTGACTTCTTTGAATGAGTATATCCACCTGCAATATGGTCTTCTTGCTTTTCTACTTCGTTCTACTTTATTAAGCATAATTGTTCTAGTGAGTCATGCCTTCTCATGATGTGACTAAAGTACAACAGTCTCAGTTTAGACATATTGGCTTCCAGGGAGAGTTTAGGCTTGATTTGCTCCAGGATTCATTGATTTGTCTTTTGGGCAATACACAGTATCTGCAGAACTCTCCTCTAGTATCACATCTCAAATGAGATTATTTTGTTCTTATCTTCTTCTTACATATCAGCCAAGATAGGGATGATCCTCCAGAGTTTCTTTGGATGGTAGCTCCCATCATCCTTAACCACTGAAGGTGCTGGCTAGGTTGGCTATGCATTGTTTTCCAAAAATAGCAGTAGGGCAAAATGTTGCTTCTTCATTAAGATAATGCTTGGATAATGGTGCAAGTAGACTCCTGACAACTACCAAAACTGGGGCCTACAGGTTCAGAGCTGACTCCAGGGTATACCCAAGAAATGAACCTCTATCTTCAGGGGAAGTATAACCCCATCCAGCAAAGGGCAAATCTATATTTCCCGAACTGCATTTTGATTGCCCAGGGGTACTTCTGTGTTGCTTGGATTAAACTTCAGTTGTCACCCTCATCTTGTAAAGACTGGCTTAGGAAATTTTATCATAACATCTCTTCCAGTCACTAGCATTTAATAGGACTGATCTTATTGATTGCTAGCTTTGGTCTGTTGGGAGATAATCAAAGCTGCTCTAAAGTAAAGACTGGTTATGAATAAAAGAAAGAAAAATGTTTCTCAGGTAGTGGTTTTTTTTTAACCTTGGTAATGCAAAGTGGTGTAGTCATTTTTTCCTATGAATGCAGCTCATCCTTAATAAATAACTAGAGGAATGAACACATGTCCTGTGTTCACAATGGGAAGGGGGAGAGACATTATAGAAAGTGGAAGCCAATTGCACAGTTTAACCTTGAAGAGGCAGGCCACTGTCATCTTTGAAAAATGGCCTTGAATGTTCATGGCAGTGGGCCTTCCGAGAGATTGATAGGTAGAGTTCTATAATATTTTTCAATGCCTCCACCATATTAAACCATTTTTGGGGTGCAGTTAAAATGAAGAACTGGATCAAAGATTAGTATTTCTGACAATGAGACTGAAGCTCCAGCCAGAAATAAAGATTCCTTCAGCTGCAGTTAGCAGCTATGCCACTAGCCTTTTGCTTTCTCTTTTGAATTTTTGTGATGTCAAAATATTTGTCATCTTTTCATCATTACCAACTGATAACCTAGGGGAGAAAAGTGAAAACCATAGGCTTGTATGGTGTAAGGCATGGACTGGAATCTGTGGTCTGCCAGATGTTGTTGAACTACAACTCCCATTGTACCTCACCATTGGCTATGCTGGCTAGGGCCAATGAGTGTTACAGTCAAGTAACACCTGGAGGACCATGCATTGTCCACAGCTGGCATAAGATACATTTGATTAAACATTACAGAAAAAGAGGAGTGTTATAGATTTGTAGACTCATGGGCTAAACAGACCGGCTTGAAGTGCTGGCATGAGGGTGGTGTGGGGATGTGGTGTTTGAACACCCATACCCCAACACCATCCCCATGCCAGTGTCATGCTGCCTGCCGAAGCGTACAGTGGGCAGTGTCGCAGCACTCCTTTGATGATGCATGCTAAAAGGAGCACCAGAAAGTGTTGCTGCAGTGGCAAGGGTGCCTTTTTACCAGCTCTAAAAGGAGTGGCATTTTGCCGTTTCCTTTAGTGCTGGAAAAGCACCAGATCAGGGCCATAGCAAACGGTTGCCAAGGCCCTGATCCAGCACTGAAAGGGGCACCATGGAACCACTCCTTTAGGGCAGTGTGTTCTGCCCCTCAAACTACCAAAAATCTAATTGTTAGTCTGAACTAAAGTAGACCACTTAGTTTGTGAAACTTACATGATTACTGATTTACCAAGAATCCATTGATTCAATGAGTATGCTCTTGTTGGCATTAACAGTTGGATTTAGATGTTCATTGCAGAGGAAATTTTCTCAGCTACCACATTTTCATGATGCATCTAATTTGGCCCTAGTCTCCAGATACAAACAAACAAACAAAACAAAACATGTGGGTATTTGATATCACAGGAGTATTGACTTGCATATCATTTTCACTGTCAGAGTATGCACTGGGACAGTTTGAACAGCAGAGGGATTAGAAAAGTAGCACAAGGAGCTGAGCTACATACCAATGGAATTTAAAACATGTAAACATATAGTCATGCATTTATTAGTCTGAACTTTATTTTTGTTTTATTTGTTATTACTAATTCAATTATTAATATATTTATATCCACCCCATATCAGAAAAGTTCATGACAATATTTTAAGCATTAAATATGCAGTATCCAAAAACACATATGTTGCTTTGTGAAGTAAGACAAGTCGTGATTTCTTCAAAGCAAAAGTTGACAGCTGCCAGATGCTGGAGAGATGCATCAACTTTATATGGGACTTTGGAGGGCTTCACCTTCCCACTGTGACACACCCAAGAATCATAGAATCACAGAGCTGGAAGGGATCACAAGGGCCATCCAGTTGAACCCCCTGCCATGCAGGAATGCACAATCAAAGCATCCCTGACAGATGGTCATCCAGCCTCTGGAAACCTCCAAAGAAGGAGACTCCACCATTCTCCAAGGCAGTGTGTTCCTATGTCAAACAGTTCTTATGGTCAGAAAATTCTTCCAACTGTTGAGGTGGAATCACTTTACCAGTAGCTTAAATCCATTCCTCCAGGTCCTATTCTCTGGAAGAGCAGAAAATAAGCTTGCTCCATCATCAATATATCTCTTCAAATATTTAAACATGGCTATCACGTCACCTCTTAACCCTCTTTTCTCCAGGCTGAATATACCTGGCTCCCTAAGACACTCCTCATAGGGCATTGTTTCCAGATTTTTCATCATTTTGGTCACCCTCCTCTGGACACACTCCTCTCTCTCTCTCTCTCTCTCTCTCTCTCTCTCTCTCTCTATATATATATATATATATATATATATCCCTTTTCATCATTCTTCTTCTTTTGTTGTCAGATCAACAACCAATCATCATATAATGGTCCTACCATCCATCACACATGGAATATCTTAAAACCCATCAAGTAGACTGGTGAAATTTACAATATACACACACTGAAAGAGGCTCTCATAACTTCTTCTCATTGGCAGTTAAAGTGACACATTTCATTTTCCTTTCTGGTTGGTTAATGCCTTCACACCAGAGATATATTCCACTACCCTCATAAAAGGGCTGGGTTCCCCCCTCCAACACATACACATATGAACACATACATGTACATACACAGACAGAACATAGACGTTAACAAATGGGAGAACATTTTTGAAGCTTAAAGCATGCTACACAACAGACTATTTCACAGGGGACCAAAATAACAATAACAACAACAACAGATGGTGATGTGCTCAGTGAAATAATATTTCTAAAAGGACTAATTGTAATCACTGCTTCTTCACATCTAATGCCCAGCTAACCAGCAAACTGAACTGTTATGTTTTGATGCTGAAGTCAGTGGTTTTTAAATGGGAGTCACCAATCAATAGTCCTGTGACTTCCAAAGCCTTTCATGATGGGATATTGTGGCAGGTAAAAGATTGCACTCTGCTAGCCAATATTTCATGTACATCACTGCTGAAAGGTGAAACAATGTGGAGTTTAAAAGCTTTGACATATTGAAGAAAACCAACACATAATACAAAATGAAAAACCCAACGGACACACAGATTAACACTTCAATCTGTGCTCATGTTGTTCTCTATTTATTTGCACAAACTGAAATGGAAGAACAACTCATGAATTAATCTTAAAACATTTACACTAAAAATCAAAGAAAGAGACTGTCTAACAAACTGAAAGCATCCGTGTTTTGTACTCTGAGATGAAATTTCACCAGAAGTTGAACTGGATGAAATGTAAAATTTCTGGAAATTTTATGATTTTTTCCATTATCTCTGAGTAACCCCAATAGTTTAAGTTAATGTAATTTCATGCGCGCGCACACACACACATATTCTCTGTGATATTATTTTGTGATGCAATAGCCATTTCTCATCTGGTTATATTCTAGAATATATTCCATATTTCACCTGTGTGCTCTGTGACATAACAACAACATCCATTTGCTGGAAACCACAGCTAGATGCTGAACATAAAAATCAGATTATTATGGTACTGCATGGTGTTTAGTTTTGTAGCATTTTTGACAGCAGAACTAGAAAATTCAATTTAAACTCTATTTTCCATCTTGTTAAAATGTAGATATTTAACCTGCATAATCTGTTACATTGCTTAGCATCAGTGTAACAGATCCAAACTGCATTTTACGAAGCATCTTCTAAACAAACCTTCATGCAACTGAAAAGTACATTTTTAAGGGATGAATGAATAAGATAAATAAATAAATAAACAATCTGTTTCAATTACCACTTCCATGCTTTGTCAATATGCCAGTAAGCTAAGACATGTGGTATTTACATATATCTGTTTCTGGATTGGTATGGGAAAAACAATAACTGTTGCAGATAACCAGGCTGGCAAAGTTCTCTAGGGATGTGCAAATCAGTCTGTTTCTGGGGCATGCGAGTCTTTCTATATATGCAATTATAAATCTATTTCATCCAGTATCCAAATCATTTTGCAATTTAAAAACAAACTGTGCACTAAAATTGAAGTTTACCTTTGTATGCATTCTCCACCACCACCACCACCTTCTGCCATCCTGCAACATGTATTTTGGGTTAAGTCCATTGTTATCCTGCCCAAAATGCCCAGCTTGGGAATGTTTTCCAGTTCTCCTGAGCTGGTTTCAAGAATACATAGGGAGACTGCAGAGGGGGAAACAAGATTGTCACCCTTCTAGTTATGATTAATTTTGCAACCAATGGCAGTGCACCAATGAATTCTGCCTTTTTTCATAACTTCCACCAATATATTGTGGTTTTTTTTTTTTTTTTTGGTATGCCATTTCCAGCTGCCCAAGGGAATTCCAGCCCATATTTTTAGAAGTGGTCCTTCCCCAAGTAGTGACAAATGTCTGCCATACCACATGGTTTTGCTCACCTATGTATCTTGCATTTAGCATGCCTTGTTTTGTGAATGGTCATTAAATAAACAGGGGGTTACTTTACAGGTCTGCTGAAGCATGTATTGCTGAGGAAATCCTGTTGCAGAAGGGAAAATGGGTAAATTGGGTTGGTTTATTTTAGTGTTTAGTTTTATCCTGAGAGAGAGTGGTTTGCCGAGATTTACCAGTCTTCATGGTTGAACAGGGTATGATCTTGGGCCTTCCCCCTGATCAGGCATAGTACATTATCTTATAATCAAGCCCAACACAAGATATTTTATTGCCTGAGGTAAAGAATCAGCAGCCATTCCATCCACATAAGCCAACCAGTCTGGCTGCTGGTTCTTCAGCACTAATGGTGGAACCATTATTGTGATGCCAATAGGGACTATTTTGCAGTACATTATTACAGCTCTGTGGTTCCTCTTTAAATGTCTTGGGTGATCCTATGCAATTCTGGCATTACTAATTTGGTTAGAGGATTCAGAGGAGCTGTTTGCTTCAGATTCCTAAATACCCCTCTCTAAATGGGCACTGCCAGGATTGCATAGGATGTAGGCGCGATACAGACTGCCCCTTTCCGTGGAGGATTGGGGCCAGGGAAGCAATATTGGCAGCCCCTGCGGCCCCAATGCGGCGCTTTTCCAGGCCACGGAGAAGCGGCAAAACGCCACTTCCCCATAGCCTGGAAAAGGGGTATCCTTGGGGCTGCATGCCCCCGGATACCCTGACAGGCACAGCCATGGGAGAAAGGGGCCAAAAGGAGCTCCATTTTGGAGCTCATTTCTGTGCCACAGATAGGGTACTGCAAGTGCCCTCCAGCAACACAGTGATGTCATGCATGCGCCGGTCCGTGTGGAGGTGGCACGTGCTTGACGCAATCGTTACGCGCTGTGTATGGAAGGTGCGCCTTCAAACGGCACCGTCCATACAAACTAGTTCTGGGGAGTGTGTGGTTGCTACACGCTCCCCAGCCCTAGTTTTGGCCTTAGGACGGTGCTTCCATGGCATCTGTATCGGGCCCTAGACTAGATTAGTAGGCACAGGGGACGACTGTCACTTTTCACAATCTGTTGCCTGAAGCAACTGTGTCACCAGTGGCATCGCTAGGGGAGTGCAAGGGATGTGGACTGCATTGGGCGACACCCCAGAGGCAGCAGTCATGCCAGATCCTGAAGGTCTTGGGTATGTGTGTGGGGGGGCAGGATGCAATCAGGCAGTGGAGAGGGCAAGACCATTCACCCCCCCCCCTGCACTGGGTGACACCAACCTGAGGGATGCCACTGTGTGTCACATTGCCTGATATCAAGGCAGGTAATTGTGAATTTCCTGCCATATTAACATTTTTGTACAAAAATACATTTTCTCTGTGTTTGGGGCTTTAAGGTGGAATAGGATGTGGCATTGTCTTCGTTGACTGTCTTCAAGTCTTAGGCCCTCTGTATGATGAAAAACACAAACAGAGAGTCCTTAGCAGACTTTCCTCACTGAGTTAAGTGAAGAGACATGGAATCTTTGGTGCAAAACACACTGCAGAAATAATCCACTTTGAGACTGCTTTAACTGCTCCAGGCTCATGCATCTGAGGAAGTATACTGAAGTCTACTAAAGCTCATGCTGCCAATTTCTTTCTTTCAGATAGTCTCAAAGGTGCTACAAGATTTCATTGCCCTGGTTCAATGCTAGGGAATTCTAGGAATTGTAGTTTTGTCAGACATTTAGCCTTCTTTGTCAGAGAGCTCTGATGTCACAATAACCTACAGTTTCCCAGATTCCCTAGCACTGAGCCAGGGCAGTTAAAGCGGTCTCAAAATGGGGTAGACAGCTTTGTCTTTTGACTAGACTATTTACTGCCTTCTACAAAACAGCTGGACTGATGCAACTGGCCACATCTGAACTGAAGCAAAAATCCATCCCAAAGACCATCTGTTCTGGACTAATTGGGTGGCAGAGTCTGGAGATGGAGAAGGGGAAGGTCAATTTAGTAATGTGCAAAAGCGCTTCCACACACTTATAGAAAGCACATCCCAAAAACCGATAATTGCATCCCCTTGCAGCAAATGAAGGCTGTGCCATCTTAACTAATATAGAAGACGCACAAATATATAAAGCCACCTGCTCTTCCAACACTGTCACCGTTTGCTCCATAACAAGGCTAATGTGGCTGCATACTTATTCACAATAAGACACTTGACATAGAATTCATAGGGGAGGCTTCGGAAAAAAACAGGACGCCCAAACAGGCATGTAATCTTTTAATCTGAACAGTCCAAACACAAGTGCTAAATATTATGGGTATCATACGCCTCATGGCCCATTAACTAAGCATTATCTAATCATGATGTTAAATAACCATATTTCATTCCTGCAGACATAATGTAAACCAATGTGCATTTTATGTAAAATAAATCGCAATCATTACTAATTCATGAGTCTTAAAAGGATCATTATTTCTGAAGGACAACCTCTGTCAAAAGATTTATATATGGTTGTTCATGTTGTCCCATCATAATAACCAATCACTGAACATTTGAAAATGTTATTTCAATGCACCACTGCCAGGATACATATTTTATATCTAATTACAAGGAGGCTTTCCTTTGGAAACTAAATTACATTCAAATTAGTAGCAATCAGGCATAAAGTAATTGTATAAAATCTTGTAAAATGCATATTTTAACCACTAACTCCACTCTCATATAATAAAAAGATCCTGCAGGTTCTGCAGTATTTTTTTCTCCTCGTGTGCACTATAATTCTTTTATGTTACCAGAGGATTAACAGGTTATGTAGCCTATGATTCTAAATAGCCATGAAGAGTTGTAGCAAGGTGACTTACTCATGATCCAGAAATAGCTGGATAATTTGCATTTCCAGGTTAGGGCTATCCTGGGCCCTTTGGGGCTGAGGGCCTCTGCCAGATTGGGTCCGCAGCAACCACACATTACGGACCCAATCTGGCCTTTCCATGGCACAAAAAGGAGTTGCAAAAAGTGGTTCCTTTTTGTGCCACAAAAGTGGTGCCATAGCTGCAGGCAGCCATGGCTTTTCAGCGCTCCTTTGGCACTGCATCATCTGGACGCAGCGCCAGAGGAGCACAGTGATTCCACCTGCTGTGTGGTGGGGTGCATGGCATCATGCTGGCATGGGAGCAGAATCAGGGTCTGCATTGTGGAGACTCCATACCCCCACTCTGAACCCATGACAGCCTTTGATGCCAGTCTGTACAGCCCCTTAAGGACCAAAACCTGAGACATTGAGACAATCCCTTGTGATGTCATGGAGGTGGGGTGAGCCCTGGTGATGTCATAAATCATAACATCTTAAGCATTGACCATTCAGATAAAAAACAGCAAATCTAACAACTGAGGGAAATACGTATGTACACAAACTTCTCAAGGAGGTGCTCTTGCCTTGAGATTCCTTCCTCTTTTCCCGAGAAGAAGGGAAATGCCTTGAGACTCAGTCTTAGGGGTAATGGAAGATGACAAACAAAGGTTAGAAATACAGGACCCAGAGTTTCCAGTAAGCAAGGCCCATGGCTATAGCCCATATACATAAGCTGTAGGCCATATACATATCTTTTTCAAACTCTGGTGGGTTGCTTGCAGGTGGTCATTATGGTCACAAAAATCAGGAAAGCCAAGAACTGGGAATTGCTTCAGATCTTCATAGCTCTAGTTTCTACAGAAGAAGCCTTCTTCTGACAAAAATTCCTTTCCTCTTGTTCTGTCAGAGGATATTTTTTGTACGTGTGTGTGTGTGTGTGTGTGTGTGTGTGTGTGTGGTCCTTTGGATCACATCCATTGTACTAGCAAGCAGATACATAGTATGCTTCAAATAGGAACATGCCTCTTAAGCAGAATAATGAAAATACAGAAGCAAGCTTTCTGCCTCAGTTGATTTGCTCTTTTTAGAAAAGCTAAAGGGCTGGGAAGGACACTTTCCATAAAAATACAAGAATATTTTATGGCCTCTGGAGTCACAAAAATGGAAAGTGGTTGTTGCATGTTGCTGGACAGAATGTAATTCTAAAAACTTGTTCACCTCAAAGCCCTAAATCAAGTTGCTGACTTCAGGTGTGGTGGAAACAGCATGCTTTGAAGTACATGTCACATGTTACTGCATTTGGTTTCTGTTTGTAGAATGTCATCCTTTTCTTCCTCTCAGGCAGAAACACACTCTGGGCAAGCCCTGAAGGGCATCCATTCTCCTTCCACAGAACAGACACTGCATGTGTAAGAGATTTCCCCTCTGTGTTGCAGCCCTTGTCATTCCCTTCGAAACTATTAAAGAATCCTCCAAAGCATTTTGAGGTGAAACTAGGGGTCTCAGAGGAATGAAAAGTCTTATAGTATGAAGGGAATTTTTTATGCTAAAGAGATGCATCTTTGGAACATCTTGGAAATTATACACTGGCACAGTTGAAGAAAAATTTGGTACATTCCCACCCAGTGGCATTGCTGAGGTTGGTGTCACCCAGTGTGGGAGGGTGAACTGCCTTGCCATGCCTCCCTCCCAATCTGTGTACCTGCCTACCTGCCCATACCACTGCAGAGGAGGGTAACACTGTGGTGTCTGGAGTGCCCATTCAGGATCTGGTATGGTTGCTCCTTGAGCAGCTGTGCCAGATCCTGAAGTCATCACCCCCTCCCTCCAGAAAGGCCTTCAGACTTTGGTGTGATTGTTCCAAGATCAGCCATGTCAGACTGTGAAGGCATCCCCAGTAGCCACTGCTGCTGAACGGGGAAATACTGTGGCCTCTGGATATTCTGTTTAGGGTCTGGTGTGGCTGCTGGCTGAATGGGAAAAGGAGGCGATTCCCTTTCTTGCTCACCCAGTAGTTGCACCAGTCCTTCCAGATATACCACCCCACTGGGTCACACCCCCTCTGGGGCTTCACCTGGTGAGGGCCGAATCCCCTGCACTTCCCCAGTAATGTCTTTGTTCCTACCTCAAAACACGTAATAAAACACAACACACATAGTTCTAGAAAGAATCCATTCTGGAATGAAGCATGAGTGGGTCAGGGAGACTGTTGTGATGGAACGCTTGGGCAAAGGATTGTTGTGATACAGAATGTTTCACCTTTGCCAGAGATATGTTGATGGCATGCCAATGAAAAGCTCATATTCAAACAGCTGTGACAGCAAGGCTAATGCTGGCTTGGGCAGGGGGAAGAAAACCAGGATCTTTATTAATAGGCCCAAAGGAAATGATGCTGTGAAGATGGAAAGGAATAAAGGGAAAGAAAGGTCAAGGTCCAGAGTCTGTTGCTTTGTGGACAATCTGAAGCAAACCACTTGCAACATTCTTTGGGATGATGCAATGAGTGAGGCTCTTAACTCCTGGGTAAATGGGCTCATGTGGAGTATAATAATAGCTGTCATTCTTAAAAAGACATGACACACCAATAAACATTTGGGAAATGATTTATGCAAGAGCAGTTTCCTTTAGACTCATGAATTAGTAACTAGGTTCAGAAGAGCAGCTTAACTACTGCTTTTTCCAAATGCCTTTGTATTACATTTTTCTGTTTGCCCATACTTATATTTTATTTGAGTTTATCCTATACAGATATATTTTTGTTTTCAGAAATGCAGAGTAAGGTTGTCATAAATCCAACAATAAAACAGCTGTGTCCAAAACTGCATATATGTCACATTACCTTTTTGACCCCATCCTGTGTGTGCACAAATCTAGTCTCAGATAGGCTTGATATATGCCACAGGAGGCTCTATAAAAACAACAAACATCTTATATACAAAGTGTATTTGTATACCATTTTATGTACAGAGGCTTTCTGAGGTAAGGTGTGGTAAGTCCACACAAAGCATGGTTAGTCAGTATGATCTCACTCACCCTATATTTGTTCAGTGTACTACCACCCAAGGTTTGGATTAACCATTAAGCAAAATAAGCATGTGCTTAGGACATCAAAAGAAGGGGGGCACTACAGAAATTTTCAACTGCCAGATTTACCATGGACCATGTGGTACAAAACTGTAAATGGTGCAGTTGGACCAGGTCCCACAAAAAATGGCTCCCACAATAATTGAAAAGACAACATACTACTACTACTAGTAGTGATAATATAGTAATAATTGAAGTTAATGATATATATTAAGTTTGGGAATACAGCAAAGTTAGAATATGGTAGCTGGTAAATTGCCACACAGTCCACCAAGGCTTATGTGATTGTTAATGTTTTGGTCATGTTAGCTATCCTTTATGGTGTATTATTGCTTATAATTTGAATTAGATATATATGGGGGCACCTAGATCTTTTAAGTGTTTAGGGTCTCTAAAGGTCTTAATCTGGTCCTACTGCCTCCATAAGGTGGTCTGTAAAAATGGCCTTCCAAAATTCTCCAGTCCATTTATGGATGACAAAACAGAAGTGTGGCATTTTGCTGAATATTGTTGTTGGGGTTCAAAGACAATTTGCTCACTGTTCAAAAAAATTTTTTTTCCTCAGACCACTGGCTTCTGAGAACTTGTTAATACTGAATACAAATATATTGCAACACCCCCCCCCCCATACTAGTGTATGAAAGGAAGAAATTGGATAAGTGTGGAGGCCTATGGTTTCTTCAACATTATTCATACAATTTTGAAAATACTGAATCCAGAAGCATGGAATTTCTCCATTCTATTTGCAAAAGAAGTTGCAAAACTAAACTAAACATCTTGTTTAGGGAAGGGAGTGAAATTCTTGAACAGTTTGGTAGGAACACAGGGAAGAAAACCCTCAGTTTTATCTATGCTTCATAGCCCAAATAGCTAATTCCAGGGGAGAAAACTAGTGGAGTAAGCTTTTTTTGTCATGAGTGACAAAAGTACAATCTGGTATGAGAGGAGGATGTTAACAGCAACTGAGCCAAAATTAGAAGGAACATTTGATTACCAGTAATCTCTGAACTCACTTAACAGTAGTACCCCTTTAGACATTATATTTTATACAGTATACTGTATTTCAAACACCTTCCTATTAGCTTCACCTCAGATCTTTGCATGTTGCATGAATAATCTGAAGAGGAAACTTGCATGTGTTCAGTTGGACATATATAGGGCCCTCCACATATCTGCAAACTATGATTGTGCAATGGTCCCAGTAACATAGAGGAGACTGTCTGCATTCAACAGAAAATGCAAGTACAGTCAGCCCTCCATATCCATGGAGCTTTTATCCACAGATTCAAGCATCCACAGTTTCAAATTATTCAAAAAGTATAAATTTCCAGTAGCAAACCTTGATTTTGCCATTTTATATAATGGACACCAGCTTGCTATGCCATTGTATTTAATGGGACTTGAACATCCATGGATTTTGGTATTCATGGGGGTGGTGGTGGTGGTGGTCCTGGAACCAAACCCCAACAGATACCAAGGGCCCACTGTTGTTTCTTTCTTCACATCTTTTTCTATCTGTACTTGGAACTGATCGGGATATTGAGACTATAAGTAAGGCCAGAGTACAGCTCTGTTCCCCTTTTCTCCCCATTCTTTGAATGCATGGAGACTAATATCTTAAGGGCGCATGTGTTATAGCACACATAATATGTGTTATACTAACATCACTACAAGTTAACATCCCTCTAGTATATGTTTAAGATGTAAGGACTGCTCTGCAAATAGCCAAGTGAATTACACTTAATGGATATTTGATGTCACTTTACCTTGTTTCTCTTTGGCTGCAATCCAACATCTTCTCAGAGCGATGTAAATATCCACACACTGAGATATATGCTATGTAAAGATATGCATAGTAAATGCTATGCAACCCCCAGATAGAATAGCAACAACATTGCACAACACATGCCAGTGACTAAGCACTGCTGTACATGATGCAAGAAGCACACAGTGCATAACTATATGATATGCAACCACAATGTACAATGTGCAACATGCAGTACTTAATATTCAACTGTAAAATGAAATGTTCAGTCACAGTGTGCAATGACAATACACAGAGGAACATGTCTGTTCAACTCAACTTCTGCAGCTTTCAGCAGAATATGTCTGTTGTGCAATTCTGACTTTTTGGTCCTGCATGCATATCATGACTTACACATATGTACATCCCTAACTGGATGCCAGCTGTTGCCTTCTTCTATAAAAGTGATGAACAGTTTGTGCCCCTTCAGATGTTGGGTGCATCTACACTAGAAATAATGCTGTTTGACACCACTTTAAGTGCTGTAGCTCCATTCTTTGGAATCCCAGGATTTGTAGTTTTATAAGGTCTTTAGCCTTCTCTGCCAAAGAGTGCTGTGCCAAACTACAAATCCCAGGATTCTGTAGGATGGAGCCATGGCAATTAAAGTGGTGGTCAAATAGCATTATTTCTACAGTGCAGATGCACCCATTCCTGGACTGCACCTTCTATTAGCTTTAGACAAAATAGCCATTGGTGAGAGATGATGGGAGGTGACACCCAAATGCTTCTAGAGGGCACAGGTTGCACATTCTTTTCGATAATAATAAAAGAAGATGAGGCTTTAGGAATACATCATGGCAGTCTTGGTGCCTAAAGTCTTTAGTCAGAGTGAGAAGGCACATTTTGGGCCATCTCTGACAGCTATGTAGCTTTTCTTGAAGATTTTAATATACCAAATATGAACTATACTAAAATATGTGAAGCTGGGTAGTTTAACTAGTTAGTCAATAAAATTAAGAATTTACAGCTATATAGAGGGATATATTTTACAATTACATAGTCTTGTGGTTATGATGGTTTAAATTTTAATATTCCAGAATTCTTCAAGTTGAGCGTCACAGCCCAGAATAAACAAGGGAATACTTCATTTTCTTCAGAATGTTTCATTTATTGCAGATGATATTTCATCTTATTGCTTTGCCAATACACAGGAGACAAGAGGGCAAATTACAATAAAATCCATGGATAAAGAAGATTTATCTGCTTCTGAACTCTCGGTATACCATGAAAATAATATGGAAATGAATCAATGTTGGTTTGAGTCTGATCATTCTTCTGATTTTAAGCAATACCACCACTATGAGAAGAGGGATTGTTTATGAAGTCTGTCAATTACAGGGAGTCATTTCACCTGAAGAATTCAGAGACATAGCCAGATTAGTCTGGAATATCAGTATGCAAAGGGATCTTAGAGCACTTTTGAGACTGTGTGGAAAAAGTTGTAGCGCAAGCTTTTGTAGACTTGGGCATGAAACAGATGGGCTGAAAGTGCCATGCTGGCGCTGAAATTAAGGTTCCAGAGTGCACATTAACCGCATGCTCTGGAACCCTAACACCGTCCATACATGGCGTGTGTGTATGATGCAAGTGCGGCACTGGGCCCACACCGCTGGGTGCCGCACTTGCATCTTGGATGCATCACAGCGCGCCAAAAAGAACCCAGTTTTTCCGGGTTCTTTTTGGTCTGGAGAGACGACGCACAGTTTGGCTGCTGTGGCGTTTCTCCAGAGGGAAACTGGGCACTTCCAGCCCTCCTCAGATCAGTTCTACAAAAGCTTATGCTACAGTGTCTTTTGCTGTTAGTTGCAGTTAATCTCAAAGGTGCTACAAGATTCCTTTGTACTCAGTTTTATCTGGGAATTTCATCTGGAAATTATTTTCTATCAGTTGTTCTTCACTTGTGGGGGGATAAAGAGAATATAATATTTTAATATGTATGTGTGTGTGCTCACGCTTTCATTTTAAAAGACAGGACAGTTTAAAAAAAAAGGATACATACATCCTATAGCCCATGTAGAAGGCCATAGAAATGACTGAAATCTTTGGGGCTCTTTTTTGGGGGGGGGGGGTGGGGGTGGCAAACCAAAACCAAAAACACATTTTTAAATACATCCCAAGATTTTGCTTGGTTTTATCATTGGGTTTCAGTGAACATTTCCAGCTTCTGTTTTCTCAAAAGATAACAAATATATTTTGTGAATGGTGTTAATACCAAATGGATAGCTTCCAGACTTGGGCCCAGTACAGACAGGTGGTTTGCGCCGATGGTAGGGCTCGATGATGCTCAGCATCCATATGCACTGAGCCCTAATATTGGTGCCATTACATCACAAGGCTGCAGCCCGGTCCACACAGGGCACAGCCTCATGATATAAGGGTGCCCGATGTAGGGTGATGGCGTAAAAAAGGAGCCTCCTAGAGTGGCTCCTTTTAGATAGTGTGTCTGTGCTGCAACATGCGGATGCTGCAGCACAGACGTCGGGTAAAGATGGGGGGCACAGAGCCTCCTGTCTGTACTGCCCCTTGGTTAGACTAAATGTAGATCCACCAAAATAATTAGGAATGAAATTCCAGTGAATCTACTCTAAATATGACTAAGACTGGATCTAATGCTATCTTTTTATCTACTGTCATTATCATAAAAAGACATCTGGTAATTAGTTCTGCAATGATGATGTATTCAACTGCTATCCTTTATTATAATAAATGACTAAACATTTTTCATAAATCTCTTGTTTTATTATAAACATGAAACATTTATTATCATAAATTATTGTAAATGCCTAAACAAACAGATTGGAGATGCAGAACCCATAAGCAGAGAAAATAAAATAAGAGGAGAAAGTTAGTGACATACTGGTCCCAAAGGGTAGTGGGAAGAATACTGGGAGGAACATATAAATATTTGTTTAAGGAATTTATATGCCACAGTGTGTATGAGGCATCTCTTTCAGAAGATGAAAACACAATAAACGTTTAAGAGTACATTACTTACCAATCAATAATGACCAACCAATTGAAACAGATCTTTTTTTAACCTCATTGCTCCACATCCACTGTAGTTGCAGTATATATTTGCAACTGGAATGAGGATTGACGAACCATCTGGTTACTGGAAGAAGAGAAAGTCCTTGTTATAGTTTCACTGCCTATTGGTTCATCTTCAGGCACATATAAGTGCTGGTTATGACTTATAAAGTTTATATGGCTTGGATATGACCTATAAAGTTTTATATAATTTTATATGACTATCTGAAGACTATGGCTGGCTTTTTGAATTGCAGTTATGAATTCATAACCTAGTGCAGCACCATTGCCCCAATCATAAATGCGCTTCCAAACCTACTTTGCCAGGCAGCAGCTGCACTGAGAGATGGAAGATTTTCATAGACTCATAAATCGTTGCTGAAACATTGAGGAAGTGCACATGTGTGAAAGCCTGGTGTGATTCCTCAACATGAGGGAATCTTTGGCTCCCCTCTAGCATCACTGAATCTTTTGTGGAGAGGGGATTTCCTCTGAATGCAAAGTTTCTGTTCAGAGGAAATCCCCTCGCCACAAATGATTCAGCAATGCTAGAGGGGAGCCGATGATTCTCTGATATTGAGAAAGCATGCTAGACTTTCACACACACATACTTCTGCAACATTTCAGCAACGATTTGCCAGTGCTTACCCCATGGTAAGAACTGGTAAGAAAATCTTCATGGAGCACCATTCAGATGGCAGTTCATACACAGAAGGATGGCATTACCAGCACCACCCACCAGCAAGCAGGGTGTGACAATCAGAAGCAGGATCTCTGTCACAGTTCTTTGTCACAGCCTGGGGATGGCATACATCCTCCTCTTGTGATATGATTGCCATCTGAATGGAGCTGCTTTGTGCAGTTCAGCTGCTGCCTGGTGAAGTAGGTTTGAAGTAGAGGATCAGGTCAGGACATGCCACATACTTATGCATACGTAACTAAATAGACAATGTAGAATATGGGCCTGTATGTGCCCATATGAGCCTGCCCCAAATGTTAACATCTTCAGGGAGAATGCTTTCTCTGAGTACCACTATTGACATAGGCTGCATCTGCACTGCAGAAGTAATGCAGCTTGACACTGCTTTAATTCACATGGCTCAGTGCTATGAAATTCTGGGTTTCTGTATTTTTGTGATATGTTTAGACCTCTGTGTCAGAGAGCTCTGGTGCCACAACAAACTACAAATCTCAAGATTTCATCAGAAAGAGCCATGACAGTTAAAGTGGTGTCAAGCTGCATTAATTCTGTAGTGTGGCAGCAGCCATAGACTCATTTGGTGATGGCATGAGGGAGGAGTGGCTGCTCTAGGCTGTGAAACACCTTTCCACAGGAGGCTAGTCTTCCTCCCACTCTTCTCTTTCCACCTGCAGACAAAAAGCTCTTTATTTAAACTGGCTTTTGGCCAATAATTTGTTGGTGCAGAAGAGTCTTTTAATATTGGATGCTGTCCATCCCTTCCACCTTCTGTTATGTTTTAAATATTTGTACATTGTTTTAATTCAGTGCTTGATTTTAATGTGAGAACTTATTTAATTTTTAAAAATTGTTCTTCAGTGTTATAAATTATTGTTTTTTAACCGTTCGATGTTTTAATTCATATTGTAAGCCATCCTGGACCTGCACTGGCAGAAAGGTGGAATAATCAGCCAGCACAACTTTACACCCAGAAATCCAACATTTCCAGAATCTAATGACTTAGCACATTAGGATTACCACCAGACCGTGTAAATACATGTATTGTTTTACTATGATAATGAAAAGTTGTTTTGTGAAAGAATGTAGGTGTGATTGTTCCCCTTTAAAATGGATTAATTAAAGGGTTGTTGATTGAACAGATCTTTTGTAAAGACTTGTTGCTATTCTCAACTGTTGATAGTAGCACTTTAGCAATTAATATTCACGGTGGAGAGAAGAGGAAAGCAGAGAAAACCAAAGTTGTTCAAGACTATACTCTTGGGCAGAGATATAGAAGTGTAAGTGTATCTTAAACAAGGGTGTAGTTACTCTTTTCCTTACTTAACTGGGCCAAACTGGAAATTTCTCTATATGAGAAGATTTTTTTTTCAGGAAGGAAAAAGAACATGGTAGGGTTATTATAGCTCCTTAAGGCTTGTGAAGGACAACACATGTAGTGATGATAACATTACTATATAATGCACATTTTAGGCCAGGAGTCCTTATTTTCCAAAGCAAGCATTGTTGGAGATAAGAAGCCAGAGGATAACAGTGGAAGCAAGAGCATCCTTGGACATTAGAAATTTAGTTGTGCTACCACTACAGTGTATGGTTATGATCTTGCATCAGGTTTGTGTTGTATAAATCTCTGCATGCATAGGTTTTTTAACCCCTGCTACACAATCCCTTGTGCTCTTGTTGGCTCTTCTTTCATTGTGAATATATTGGTAGGCATGACTGTAATTACTCTGCTATTTTTAATCTGGGGAGTCAGGGTCTCCAAAGAGCTCAGGGAAGGCATATGTGCAGCCACAATCGTTTTTACAAAGATTCAGAAACATCAGGCAGGCAGAACACCAATGCTTCAGTATTAGTGTTCCAGTTTTAATGAGTTTTGAAGCCAAGAAAGATAAGCGCATGGATCTTCATGGCATCTAGTTTTAGATCTGTATACCCATATTTAGTTTTTCTTACAGGCAGCAAGTGCTATGCTTTCTTACTACTGTTGCTACTTTTTGAGCACTCAAGTGTCAGGTCTGCAAAAAAGAAACCATTCACAGGAACAATTTATTTTGGATTGCAGGGCAACAACTTGCCTGCTGTGGATAGAAACACCCACCTATTGCTCTGTGAATGTGGCTGACCTTCAGAGACATCTTGTTCTTCCTCCCATATGCTGTGTGTGCATATATATGGGGATTGCCCATGCAGCTATCAGCTCAAGATAACTCTAAAGGATTGGTGGGGAACCTCTTTCACCTCAAGGGCTGAATTAAAATCCATAGATGTTGTTGTGGGCTGCATTCTAAGGGTGGTAGAACCAAAGAGAAAGAGAAAATATGTCAGCATAAGATATGCTGACATATTTTAGCTGGAAGTTCTTACCACCAGCAACTACCAGTAAGCCTTAAGAGAAGCATATCAGCCTTTTAGAATGGGGAAAAAACATAAACAGCTAGGAAACCATCAAAGGATGGTTTCATGTAAAAGAAGGAAAATCCTCAAGAGCCTAATTTGTCTGCAGGGCCTCATCTTCCCCACCCCAATTTTGTATTTTGCTTAAACACCATGGGTTTGGACCAGCTTTCCTTAGGCGCAAATGAATATTTAAAAAACAAAACAAATAAACTTTGGAAATTTTCACAAAAAGTCCTGAAATGCAAAAAACCTCAAACAACCATATTGAAGAAGGTGCAAAAACTCTCACAATCTCCCATAGAATGGGGAAAAAAATAAAAAATAAACTTTTGATATGTTTTTATTTTTGCACCACA
>NC_056522.1:222144022-222173239 GCF_019175285.1 Sceloporus undulatus | reverse complement strand
TAGTAACCTTTAATAGTGGAATAAATAGAGATTTACATTTCTACTCCAGATGTTACCTGCTACCCCTTTCATTCCCATAGCTTTTGAATTGTATATATTCTGAAGAGAAAAATAGTTTTTCTTAAATAGTATATCCTGCTTTTTGCTTCCACCCAGTAGTTTATAGAGTCACCCTTGCATGAACCTATCTAGGATGCTTGTGTGCAGTCAACTACTATTGATCAGTCCTGTACAATTGGTGGCTCAGAAACTGAACACAGCCTTTGTACAATGCATCATCAAGTACAAGGCACTTCAATTTCCTGTTTTATGTATAGCACAATTTTAAAAAATCCAGATAGTTTATCAAGCTCCTGGTGATCTCTATTAATATCTGGTGGGTTGCTCTTGACCTGGCGGGCCAGACATTGTGTGGGGTGAATCTGCAATAGTTTCCCCCCTCTTTCAATCCCGTTTCTCTTTCTCCAATTTCATTCCTGTTTGGTCTGCCCTCCATTTACATGTTCAGCCAGTATGTCACCACTTTCTTCAAAGGGGGGATTATGTCCTGTTAATGTCATATGGAAGTGAAATTCCACCTTACATTTTTGCATGCATTTTGGGGTGGGTCACTGCAGAGATTGCTATTCTCTTTTCCCCTCCAAAATGTCAAAAGACCTTCACAGAGGGCTCAGTGTGCCACTGTGATAGCCACCTTCAATAGCCATTCTTTCGCTGATGGAGAATGGAAAGGATTAGAGAAGCATGTCCCTATTGCTGGACATAGACTAATGGCATCATCTGTTTAGACCTCTTGAGAACCCCAGCAGATCTTGGCTGAAATATCCTTAGGAAACATAACCAGACGCTTCTCTGATCCCATCCATCTACAACAACCACAGAATGACCATGAAGGGAGGCAATTACTGTGATGTGGTGAATCCTAGGGTTGATGATAGAAGAGCCCTAACAGAGTTCTCTTATGCTACATGCAACCGTGTACGATTTTGGCCTGTAGATGTATGTGGCTGTTTCTTTCAATTATTTCTATCCTGCCATGGGCGCTTTACAGACTGCCCAAAAGGGTGGTCTGCCGCTGCCCTTATTTGCTGAGTGAGGGAGCCACAGAAGACAAACCGTGTGGCTCCTCTGCGCAGCAAAAAGAAGCCACAAAAAGCGGCTTCTTTTCCTGGCACGGTTGTGACGCCGCAAGGCGCCAATAGCCCATGTGTATAGAGTGCCACCATTTTGACGCCCTCGTCACGTGTGAGGGGCATCTAAAAGCACTGCCCCTCACACGTGACGACGGCGCCTCTATGAGCCTGTCTATAACACACTTTTCTTAAGTTTATATTTCAGAAGAAAATGACAGTTTTTCTTGCCACAAACTTTATCCAAGAGGACTTTGGATAATGCCTTGCATCAAGATGTAATATCAAGACACTATTACCAAGTTCATATAAGATGCATTATTTATTGGAAGAATCTCATACCTTTTAATATATAATTTTTTAAAAAACTCTTGAAATGTTTTGGTTGATATGATTATTTATATGTATCCTTGTGTAACTGATTTTATTATGTGAGAGAAAAACAGGCTTAGAAATGATGACTATCCACTGCTTATGCAAACTCTGTATGTGATAAGGAGTGATTGTTTCTTTGCTAGCTGCTTGAGGAAACTTAAGAAAGGCAAAACAGAAATGACTGAAACAAACAGACACATACATCTATAGGTTCCACTGAGATCAGAAGAAACTATTTTGAAGGAAATGGAAAGTGGATTTGGCTGAATATGTAATTTTCTCTTAAATCTACTGGGGGGAAAACCCCTCCATAATACTATAACATTTTTAAAATAGCACATTTTAACCCTTTCCTGGCTCTTTTGCTTCAGTCTAGTTTCCCCACCAATGGTTGCTTTATTTTTCATATTTCACAAGTAAGAAATACTCGGTAACTGAGCTGCATGCATGCATGGCTAGTGATTTGTGAGGACAAGACATCCAAATTCCTTTCCCTGGTGTGTGTTGTTGCTTACAAAATGCAGTGCAATCTAGCGTAAGGTTCTCGTGCTGGGGGATGCTAGAAATTTAATTAACCGACACCCTCCATTTAATCTAATTCTATATTCTCAGCATGGCAGGAAAAATCCTTCAGTTTCATCCTTAACAGTGATGTGGTTTGGTTTCTAATATGTGGAAACATTTTCTTTTTATGAAAGTCACTATTTTGGTAATGTGCACCCCTTCTCAGCAATAGTGTATTGATGGAAAGGATAGAACATCTACTACTGACTTGGGCAACAGGTATGGATCAACTTGTAGATGGATTCCTGTATTAATTCTTTACAAATTTTGTTCTTGGAGGAAATAATGACTAATATTAGCAATTTTTTTTCTGCTGGGAGAAAGTCTTTGAAAATTGTGGGTTTTGTAGACTGTTTGAAGTTCAGTAGTTATTCTGCACAAAATCTTCAAGTGTGTTTGGTCTGTTTGTTTGGCACAGAAGAAAGTATTTTCTGTGCAGAAGAGAGCATTTTTTGAGCAGCAAACAGGATTTTTCTGCACAAATATTCTGCACAAGAAATGCTGTTTTCTGGGCAAAAAAGCTTAAACAACAACAACAACAACAACAACAACAAAAACCAAATGTGAATACTGCACAGAATTAAGGCCTGGACAGCAAAGATTCTTATTAGTCCAGGATTCTCTTCATCAGGGTTTCCTGACAAATGCGAAACATTTTTTTCAACCATTTCAACTATTTTTAATTATTCCATTGATCCCTCGATTTCTGTAGCCATACAGCAAGGTTCAGATGCATTGTAAAGCAACAAAGGACCATGAAAGAGTGAAACATCATTGCCAGTCCCTTTGTTGGTTAATCTTTCTCATGTTGATTTGGGCCAGAAAGGCCAAATCAAAGTATTGGCTCATATGCTTAAACCTCAATGTTTCTTTCCCTCCTCTTGCCCATCATCCCTCTGTTATGTTTCAAAACTGGCATTGGAGGGTTTCCCAGTCCTCTTTTTGGTGATTGTATGGGGAAAAGTGGATACAGTGAGAATGATGTTGTATTGGCTGTATATGCAGTAGGAGATAATCCCTCCTGGTTTCACCAATGAAAGCATTTTTTCTCCCAAGAGGTATCATCTGTTGCATTTAGAGGATGGAACTGTAAGCAAGCCCAAATTGTGACACTGTACAGCATCATTACTGATCATAGGAGATAACCCTTAAGTGTGTAATTTCCTGACTTTGTGGACCTTGAACCAATAAATAACAACTTTGCCTCTGGCACTAAAGTGACAGATTTTTAAATCTCTGTTCAGTAAGAGCTGGAAAAAATATTTATATTTCTTCATTTTAAGATTGAAAAATTGGTTTTCAGACAGTTGAGAAATTCTGTTGAGAAGACTTGCCTTTTTTTTTTTTTTTTTGCAAACTCTTCTCCTGATATTCAAGCATTTTCAAGTGTTGGAGGGCAATATATCTGCAGAAAAACATTTAAAAAAAACCACAAAGCTATTTTACAGTCTCCATATCCATGGGTACTGCATCCAGATTCCATCATCCACAGTTTGAAAATATTCCACAAAAAATATTTCCAAAAAGCAAATCTTAATTTTGCTTTTTAATAATAATAATAATAATAATAAATTTTTATTTATATACCGCCTTTCCGGAGATCAAGGCGATTAACAGCATATTGAAACACAACAATATAACATCATCAACAACCATAAAAACCATCATAAAATTAACTCATATCATACATCTACATTACTACAATCTAAAAAAATCTCAAGCTAGCGACAAATGCTGCTGAGAGGGGAGGGGGGAGTACTTCAGGGTTTAGGGGTAAGCCTGCTGGAACAGGTATGTCTTTAACCCCCTTTTTGAATTGTTCCAGCGAGGTGGCCGAGTGGAGCTCGCCGGGAAGGGAGTTCCAGAGCTTGGGGGCCGAGGTAGAAAAGGCCCTCTGAGTGGTGGTAGTATATCTAGCTTCTGGAACCCTTAACAATTGCTTCCCGGCTGACCTGAGTGTGCGAGGTGGATTGTATGGAGAGAAGCGGTCCTCCAAATACCCTGGGCCCAAGCCATTTAGGGCTTTATAGGTAATAACCAACACCTTGTATTGCGCCCGGAAGCGAATAGGCAACCAATGAAGGTCTTTAAGGACCGGTGTTATATGACTGGTCCTGGAAGTACCAGTGACCAGTCTTGCCGTCATATTCTGCACCAATTGCAGCTTCCGGGTATGGTACAAGGGTTGCCCCATGTAGAGCGCATTGCAGAAATCCAAATGAGAGGTTACCAGAGCATGTACTACCGTTTCAACGTCCCCTCCGGCCCAGGTAGGGACGCAGCTGGCGTATCAACTGAAGCTGATAACAGGTGCTCCTGACCGTCGCATCCACCTGCGATGTAAGGTGGAGCGACGAGTCAAGGAGCACCCCCAGACTGCGAACAGAGTCCTTCATGGGAAGCATGATCCCGTTCAGGACAGGTGGAAACACCGCCATCCCTGAGCCCGGAGAACCTATCACGAGCAGTTCCATTTTCTCTGGATTCAAACTGAGTCTGTTTTCCCTCATCCAGCCCATTACCGACTCCAGACAGGCAACGAGAGATGCCATCCTTATATAAAGGACACAGTTTTACTACACTATTGGATATAATGGGAATTGAGCATCCACCAATTTTGGTAAGCACAGGGGGTCCTGGAAACAAAACCCAATGGATGCCAAGGATTCACTGCATGTGTTTTGCTTTTATTTGCTTATTTTTAAAAAACAGAAAATGGGTTCCCTGCAGAGAAAACCAGTTTTTTGAAGGGACAACAGGAAAATTTTTTGCACAAAAGGCCATTCATTTTTCTTTGCAGAATAATTCATCCATGACACTTTGGGATGTTCAGATGCAGAGGTGCACTGCAGAGAAATATTTTTCTCTTATAATGGGGGGGGAGACTATCGTTATGTATTTGTCTGCACAATCTAGGATAACATAGCTAAAGATATATATCCTTACTACTCTCTGGGACATGACTATAGGGATATAGCTGGGTGATGGGGTAGCATTATGACAAGCTCTTCCACTTCAAGCTTTACCTCTACATCACTTGCTGGAACAATGAATACAACATCTAGTCAAACCTTCAGTAGCGGGAAGAGCATTCAGGCCAGTAATCCTTGGCATGGGGAGTGGGATGTGACAAGTATACAAGAGTGTCTCTATCTGCAACTGGGAAATGTTGGAGGCCATTTTCTGTTTAATTTTCCATGCACCATGTGTGCAATTTTGGAATGAAATGCTGCTTCCAGGAAAAAGAAGAAATTAAAAAACCACCACTGTGCACTTCTGCCAACAGAGCTGCATACAGAATTCTAACATGCCCTCTTCAAAAATACACACGCACAGAGAGACAGAGACACACACAGAGAGATACAGAAATAACTTAAATTATGAAGTATGGCAAATGTGGAACACTTGCCATAAAGATATGAAAGTAATTTTTACATATGTATAAAATTACTGATGCAATTAATGTTGAACTTTAAATCAATAAAGGCCCATTTTAATAGAAACTCATGGAGTTCCAAAAAAATTCAACATGTATTAGTGAGCCTGAATATTTTATAGTATATGAAATGTAGTGTAAGAGAGAATGCCCAAAGGCAGAAGAAAGGATTTGGTTGCCATGTTCCTTAAAATCACAATGAAGCCATGTTTTAAAAAGACACTCTCTTAGGTAGGATGTGAAACCATAAATGTGCAAACTCTTTTTCTTTTATTCTTGTGATCCATTTAAACTCTTGACACTCAGATGTGAAGTCGAAGGCATGCTGTATCTTAGTCCTTGGAAAGGTGATACAGCTATCAAGATTTTCTTTTTGAATGGGAGTGAGATGCTTGAATGGAAAACTACAATTTCATTAATATTATTTGATGGATTCAGGATTTGTGGAAAAAATGTTCTGTCTAGAACGAACACCATTTTCATTAGTAGGTAACTTTGTTCTAATAACAGTAAGGCCTTGTGTTAACTTTAGCTGAAAATGGAAGTTGTGGCTCAGGAACATAATTTAGTAGTGCTGAATGAAATGTTTCTCTTGAAAATCTCATACATAGAACTGAATTAACATAGTTGCTGAGAGCATTGCCATATCAAAAATGGGAAACTTATGCCCTTCTAGATAAGAGCTAGAAGATAAGTCATTGCAAATACCAAATTACTTGTAATTAATTTGTTTTCTAATAACAAGTTACATTATGAGTGTGAGGTAACTTCACTTCTTCTGTAGTGTAACAGTAACTTTTTTTATTACCTTTACCATTCCTTTTCTGATTTCCCAGTGAGGTTTATTGCTGGCAAGATTTTAAAAAACCTTGATGACCCTTCTTCTAGAAAGTAACTGAGTCTTCTGAGACAGAATATTGTTGTAATTTAAAAGGTAAAATTTATGGGCAATTTTTTGCTTTTAAAAAAATGTAACTATAATGACAAAGTACAACCTTTAGGGCCTTGAGATTATAACAATAAAACTTATTTTAAAAGTAACCTTTTAGGCTATTCTCCAGATTTTATTAGACCCCAGTTCACACCAACATTAACCAGCATGGTAATGTTTACTGATAATGACAGTTGTTGCCCAACTACACCTGAAAGGACATGGTTCTTTGCCTCTGCACAATGAAGGAGAAGGACATGGTTGAAATATGAGCCTGATTTATGGTGGAAGTGATGGCTTTCATGTCACTGGGGTAGTGAATCTGCTCTGGGTTTTAGTCAAAACTTCAAATCAGCTATTCAAGGTGCTGAAACTATTTGCAGCAGGATCCTTTTTTTAAAAAAAATCAAGTGAAAGTCTAAAACAAATGTGAAGTCGAAGGCTTTCATGGCTGGCATCCATAGTTTTTTGTGGGTTTTTCGGGCTATGTGGCAATGTTCTAGAAGAGTTTATTCCTGACGTTTCACCAGCATCTGCCAGCCACAGATGCTGTCAGATGTGTTAGGAATAAACTCTTCTAGAACATGGCCACATAGCCCGAAAAACCCATAAAAACTCTAGAACAAATTCATTGCCATACTGATCCAGAAGCTTCAATTTCCCTCATTTCATCCACTAACATATTGACTCATCTTAGATTATGACAAAATGAGAATAGTTTAATTATGTGGCCATACATTAATGGGGATAGTTACTAGGCGTCTCTCACAGAATGAGTGCTGGAAGTTGTACTGTTTGGAAGGTCAAACTCATGTTGTTTTGTATCTGTATTTTGTATCTGCAGATACCAACGAGTTCAATTCTTCTGGAGGACCAGACTTACTATTAGGCAAAGAGAGTCAGCTGTCTCAGGCTGGAAACCTGATAGGGTCTTATGGAGATGTAAGTTTCTCTATGAGTGTGGTCTACACTTTCATCTAGTGTAGAATGGTTGTATTCTAATTGCAGCCACAGAAACAGGGTTTTATGAGGATAACTATTTATGCAAGCAGTGATACATATTTGGTCAGTGCATAACTGTGTGTCCTTGTGGAAATGTATTGCCTTATTGTAGAAACTACTGTGTATTCTCACTAGGGACTTGTGAAAATGTATAAGTGACGGTTTCCTATCCAGTATATACAGTTCTGGATAGGAAGGCAGCAGATTAGGTGGACCAAGAAATAAATTGATAGTTATTACTTTCTCATGGAGAAAGATAGTCAATCGATTTTTACCTCAGAATAATTTAATTGGCTTTGGGAAAAGTGTACCATGATTTTGGGGGAACAAGTGCCATTTGCTGTGCTGCCTCAGGCAGAAAAATGTCTTGGGCCATTCCTGGGAATGGATCAGAGTTATGCATCTTCCAGCTTATTGGGATAATGCCTTAATAGGCAGCAGTGTGGGATCTATACATATATGAACTCACAACCATGTGTGGAATGTTACCATTTGAAAGCAAAATAGGTTTAGCTCCTTGGATGGCTCCTTTAAACTTTGGGTGAAAACCCTTAGTGGATTCTCTGACTCACAGACAAGGAAGCCACTGGCTGCAACCTCTAACTGTCCTTCCAAAATCTCTAATTATGCACATTTCCAGCTGAGATCTAACACACATCCCTTCCAGTATCCCTGGGCCAATGGAGCAGAAACCAGCAGAGGAAAATTCCCCAAATTAACACCAGGTGATTTGGGAGTATTTCTTGAACTGCTGCAGTAATGAGGTTATCAGCAAATCATGTTTGTGATCCTTGTGCTAGCATTATCAGATTCACTGAATGTCTTAGTTCAATAACCCAAAGTGTGTAGAAGCTTGGAGGATGTCTCATTTTTGCTTACACACATAGTCCCAGACCGGGGAGGTATAACATGTATACTTGCATCATCTCTGGTTTTCTTTGTGTGCTGGTTAAGTGTTCTTTGGTTGTTCTGAATATTTAAGGTAATGTGCAGCAATTAAAAGCTGGCATTTTGCCAGTGATATCATCCAGAATGATGAAAGGGATCTTATCTGTCCTGCTGGTAATATGGACATTTTATGTATGACTGCGTTTGGTATCATTTAATTACAAGGAATTTCATTGCAGCATCTGTCACCTAACCATTTGCAATTTATTCAAAACAAATTCTGAGGCATGTCCTTTATATTTTCAGGCTTGGTGACACTATAAGAAGGAAATATATTTGAAAATAACCAATATAGCAATATAACCAATATTGTCTAGCACAATATTGTAACATTATAATGATAGCATCTTGTATTGTCAGATTTTACCATGGAAAGATATGTTCCATGTAATCAGATTTTTTTTCCTGAAAGAATTATTTACATTAGATTTATTGCAGACTTGCTGTAGATTAACCAAGGTTGGAAAATGTACTCCTTTTCTACTAGTGGCTGGGAGATTTGGGAGCTGTGGTCCAAAAAGTAACTTTTCCAAGCTCTGAGTATTAATTGTTAAAGACAAATTCTAGTCAATTGAAATCACATATAGAGCTCATTCCCACTACCAAAAGCTCCAAATTCTGATTCAAGCTATATACCCCTAGTTCCCACTGGAAATCGATTCTGATCCTCATTGGATCGATTGCAGTGGGGATAATGCGGAGCAAATGTCTAAAGCCTGGGCTAATTTGATAGCTGCTTTTTAGAGGTTCTTTTGGGAAGAAAACGTGGCTGCCCGCCTTGCTGGGCCGGCCGCTTTGCTGATGGGAGCTGGCGCGGCTCCCGGGCTCCAACTTCCGGGTTGGGGCTGCCCTCTGCCCTGATTGGTGGCGCTGGGCGGAAGGGACCTCCCCTTCCGCCCGCGCCGTTCTGGTACGGGCGGAGGAAGTCTCGGTGATAAGACTCTGGTCCTCCAAGGCAGCTCATTGGTGGACACGCCTTGGAGGAGGAGCCTCACCATTAGGTGAGGGGGTGGAGCCATGGCCTATATATAGGCCATATGGCCTGGCTCCGCAGCCATTTTATGCTCAGCTCTCCCACCCGCCCTCCGCTCATGATGGTGGGTTTCTTTGTCACAACCTGGGGCGGCAGCATAGGCCAGGATCTGGTTGGTTGTATACCAGGGCTATGGAGCACTGGTTTGGGAGTCAATAGGGACCTGGGGGCGAGCAGGGCATGCGTTGTGGCCATTGCGGGGGCCACTACGTGGATATGCCTCCCGGTGACTAGGGGCTTAGAGAATTAGAGAGCGCCTGGTGTTTGGGCTGCTAGTTGGCGTTCCTTAGCCCCATGGTCATCCCAATGTCTGGCGGTCACCAGACAAGCTGCTTATCGAATAACCGGGGGGGTTATTCGATGCTTCAGATCCTGACCTTATGCTTTGAGCCAACCCTACTGTTTTGTTAAATTTGCTAATAAAGTTGTGGCCTTTCTTCCATCTTTTGCTTCTTGTGGTTTTTAGCGCCGGCCTCCCAGGCAATTGATTCTGACGTGATTCCTAACAGTGGGAATGCCAGATCAGAATCAATTTTTTCAGAAAAGGAGACAAAGGGGAGGGACAAATGGCAGAGGGGTGTGTGTCATCCATCCCCAGAGATGTCTCACACACACCCCTCCTCCCAGTGCTGCCATTTTGGGTCCTTTTAAAAAATAAAACTAATTGCAAAATTGATAGATTGGCAAGACACGTAGCTGCTAAGCCATTCTATTGATTTTGCAATTAATTTTGATTTTTTTTAAAAAAATGTTGCCTCTGCTCCCTCCTCCAGCCTTCGTGCTCCGTTCTTGTCCTTGCCTTGGCCCCTTCCCTGGCCCCCACTCTCCTTCCCATGGCTTTGTCTCCCTCCTCCTCCTCTCCGCTTGCCCTCTGTGTTGCTGCCGTGCCTCTGACGCTTCTCTGGGGCTGGCAGGGCTGGTGGGGCTTGCGACGCTACTGCTGTGCCTCTTTCGCTTCCCTGGGGCTGGCAGGGCTTGTGGCGCTGCTACTGCACCTCCGTCGATTCCCCAGGGCTGGTGGGGCTTGTAGAACTGCTACTGTAACCCCATTGCTTCCCTGGGATGGTGGGGTTTGCAGCACTGCTGCGACACCCCTGCCGCTTCCACAGGGGTGGCGGGGCTTGTGGGGCTTCTGGCACTGCTGCTGTGCCTCCTTCGCTTCCTTGGGGCTGGTGGAGCTTGTGGTACTGCTACCGCACCTCCATTGCTTCCCTGGGGCTGGTGGGGCTTGCGGTGCTGCTGCCATGCCTCCGCCACTACCACAGGGGTGGCGAGGCTTCTGGGGCTTCCGACGCAGCACCACCAGCCAAGCAGCGGTGATGCAGCAGCAGCACCAGAAGCTCCTCCAGACCCTGGGGCAGCAGTGAAGGCACAGCAGCAGCACTGCAAGTCCTGCCAGCCCCAGAGTAGCGGTGGAAGCATGGCAGCAGTGCAGAAGCTGAACAGAGAGGAGGAGGATGAAGACAAGGCCAGGGGGAGGGAGCGCAGAGACCTTCATTCTGCACTGGTACTTGTTCTGTTCTCCAAAAATTCTCAAAGATGATTGACTGTGGCTCTGAGTTTACATCTGCAAATTCCTTGAGTACTGCTGGATGCCACTTAACCAGTTCTGGAAAAGAATTCATTTAGTGTAGCTAGGTATTCCTTTACTAGCTTTTTCAGATTCTGGGCTGTAGTCCCTTTATTGCATACTCCATTTTGAGGACTTTTTAATTTTTTGTAGGAAAGCATCGTTCAAGTCTGCAGTCTGGATGGGGGCCTATAGTAGATGCCCACAATGAGGTCACTGCTGTTTCCTTCTCCCAAAGGCCCTCAACCCATTTTTTATGCTCTAAGTCATGAATCTCCTCACATACTGTACAATGCTACTGTGCCTTCAGCACCTCATCTTTAGGAAACTCAATTTTCTTTGAGCATTTCTCACCTTAAGATTTCATACATCTTTCCCTAAGCTTACCAATATCATCTTTCTTGAAGTCCAGACTGACTACATTTGGCTTCCACTGTGCTGTGTATAACAAATGCCATGAGGATATAGTTACTCCCATCCAAGGAGCCCATTATTTCCACCCCATTGACAGGTTCATCACTGTTAGTTAGGATCAAATCCAGAATAGCTCATCCCCTTATTTTTCTCTCTCTCTGCCTTTAGTACAGTGAATTTGTCGCAATGATAGAGAGGAATTTGTTGGACTTTACACTCCTGGCAGAGTGTGACTTCCAACAAATATCAGGGTGGCTGAAATCTCACATGATTACTATATCTATCCTTTTTGAATATTTGGTAATTTGTTGTAGGAAGGCATAATTCAAATCTACAGCCTGGCTGGGGGCCTATAGTAGATGCCCACAATAATGTCACTGTTGTTTCTTTTTCCCAAGGGCTCTCTCAACCTGTTTTTCATGCTGTAAGTCATAGATTTCCTCACATACAATGCTACTTTTCCTCCTTTCATATTTGGTCTGCTTCTTTGGAATACTTTTCATGACTACCTTCCACTCACGAGACTCAACCCACCAGGTTTCACTGATGCTTATCAAATTGTATTTGCCTTCCTGTGCGAAGAGTTCATGCTCATCTTGTTTATTTCCCATGTACATTAGTGTAGAGACAGCTAAGGCCCTGGGTCATTCTCTTCAGTTGATTCTTTCTTGCTTTTTTCTATCCACTGTTTGCTTCTTGTACTATTGACCCAATCTCACCATATCATTAAAGCCATTTCTCCCAATACTTGTTGTTGCTTGCTCTCCAGAATACTATGTTTCTCCCCCATATAACTCAGCTTAAAGCCCTGCTAGTCACATTTGCAAGACTCCTAGCAAATAAATTATTTCCAACTGCTATGGGGTGCTACCCACCAAAAATCCTTCTTCATGAAAGTGCAGATCATGGTCCAGAAGGCCAAATCTTTCTTGATGGCACCATCTGCAGTGCCAGTTGTTAACTTCTTGTATTTTTCTCCCTTTCTGGGCTCAGTCCTTCAACAGGAATGAATGATGAAATAATAGTCTGTGCCCCAATGTCATTTAGCTTCTTCTCCAGAGCCTCATAGGCTCAATACAGACCGGCAGAAAGTGCCGGCCTGTGGGCAGAGTCAGGGTGCAGCATCCTCATGCTGGACACCCTAACTCTGCCCCCATGGCACAATTTTGGCATGCACTGGTCCACACGGCATGCACTATTATGACGCACCTCCAGCGCTGCATCCACATGATGCAGCACTGAAGGGGCATTATAACGTCACACCACTGCAGCTATGGCACCCTTTGGAGGGTGCAAAAAGGACCCACTTTTGTGACTCCTTTTTGCACTCCCCAGAAGCTGGATTGGGCCATGGTATGAGGCTGCATGCCACCCCTTAGGGGCAATCTGTATAGCCCCATAGTCTCTTACAGTATGTTGAATGCTGCAACTTGCTGTGTCATTAATTCTAGAATGAACTGGTAGGAAGTGTAATATTTAGTGGGCTAAATGATTCTTTTCAGCCTCTCTATTACATATAGATCTTCGTGTCTGAAGACAGTGCACTGCTACAATAAGTTCAGAAAGTTTTATGCTCTTTTGGGGGGAGGGATTGATCTGATGATGCTTCCATATATAATAGGATTCTGCTGTAAAATATGTATATGTTGTTGTTAACTGCCATCAAGTTGACTTTATTATGACTCTATGAATGAGAGTCGTCAAAGTCCTCCTGTCTCAACTGGTCTGCTTATATCCATCACCAAATGTATTCTTGTGCTATTGCTCTAAAAGCTGAGAAATATGCCTAAAAATAAATATTCAACTCTAGAATGTAATTACAAAGGTGGGACTTTTGTTGATTAAATGACTTTATGAAATTTTGGGAGGCCTAAATCTTATTTGTTGGTTTCAACTTAAGCGGACCCACCCAGTCAATGAAAACTTGGAAAATCAGCACTTCTATAAGTTTAATTGATTCAATGTGACTACTTTTGTTATGACTAACAATAGGCTGTGTGTTTGTTTTACATATTGTTAGACTCCTACTTGCAGCAACTCAAGCCAGCATAATCAATGTGAGAATTGCTGGGAGATGCAATTTGATAACATATGGAGGACTGTACAATCCCCATCACTGATTTAGTCCCTAGTTACTAGACTTTAAAAAAGAATGATTGACAAGCATTTTGTCATCCCATTAGAAGCTTGATAATCTTTCTGATTTGGATGCTTACATATACTGCAAAAATGGAGGGAAAGTTGGAATATTCAGCAGGCCATCACAGACCAGCATGTTTATTATTATTTTATTTATGGTATTTATACCCCGCCCATCAGCCCTAAAGGCTACCATAGTGGCTTACAATAATTATTTTTAATTAGATGGTTCCCTGCCCTCAGGCTTACAATCTAAAAGACATGACACAAAAGGAGAAGGGAATGGTGGTGGGAAAGGGGATGAGGTTCAGTGGTTATTCTCTTGCTCTGAGGCCTGGACCAAGGCAGATGGACTGGAGGGAGGGCTCTTCTTCTTCAGGCTAGCCCTGGTGGAGCTGGGCCTGCCTGGTCAACTCCCTCGCAGGCCAAAGGATGACAGTTGTCATGGAGGGAGGGCTAGTCTTGAATCCCAGTCAAAACAATTACCTTTGAGGAAAAATGTCTTGTTCATAGAGAAGGAATGCTCACTGTGACACTTCTTATTTGCATGTGTTCACAGTCCTCTGTTTTTGTATGTTTCTACTGCTACTTGAAGGCCAATCTAATTTCTTTGCACAGTGGTAAACTGTACTACTTCTGCACCACTGTAGGAATTGGGCAGGTTTTGACAACAAAACCACAAAGCCAAGATTCATGTGTTCAGATTGGTGCTGGTGACACAATGCATTTCTGTGTTTTAATAATTGCCCTCCTCACCAATAATTTGTCAGCAATAGCTATAGCAATCTCAGCCATGCATTACCTGTGACATTTATGTGTACATACAGTTGAAATGCACACAGATGCAACAACATGTTCAGCTAAAGGCCTCTGGTGTGCAAGCTTTTTTTCTTTTCTTTTTGTTCTTTTTTTTTTTAAATCACTCAACAGATGTTAAATAGAGCATGATTCAAATACTCTGGGACCGGGAAGACAACAATCTGTTTGGAGACAGTGAAATTTTTCTTATTTCTAACCAAATAAACTGAGGAGTACCTTTCAATATTTAATAGGAGTCAGGAACAACAAAATCAATAGGAGACAAGGAGTAAGCTGATAATGGTATCCTGCCATCTGCCTGGGGGCATAACCACAGTGTGCTATGGATCTATCTGATCCTTTCCAACATATCTGTGTTGACACGTCCCCAGCTGACTAGGCTAAAAGCCACTTTTGTGGAAATTAGAAGGAAGCACCATTAGGATCAAAAATCGATTGGTTTTATCCAACCCTCCATATGAACCTGGCTTGGTTACTTGGGCAAAGTTCCATTTATTCTGCTATCTTAGCATATCTCTGGCAGAAAAAAAACCAAAGAAACCCATCTTCGTTTATATCCAGTTTTCTTCAGTGAGTCAGACTTCTACAAGTAGATTTGCAAGGAGTTTTCCACAAAATTGAGGCCTGATGACATAAAGCATGCAAAATTCTATGTCATGAGGAACTAGTACAGTATAAAGAAAACCAGACCTAGAAATGTCCATTTTCCAAATATCTATGTTAAAATTCCACAAAAGCTTCACCAAATTAAGTGAAATCAAATCAGCCCAAACAGAACATGAATAAAAGGAACAAATTAGATAGCAGTGAACTGTCTCTTGCTCTGAAATCAAAAGTTTTCATGAAAATATTAAAAGATGTCATGTCAGCTCACATGTCAGTGAGGCAGTGAACTTTAAAAAAGTACCAGGATTTTTAGGGGTGGTCTTCAGCACCTTTGATAGAGCCTTTAAAGTTCAAACTAAAATCCAGAGTGGATTCATCATCACACTGACATAGACTTGGGTGTGTAATCTGGCAAACACACACACAGTATTTGAATGTACATGTGGCAAAATAGTTAAGATTAATCAAACGCTTTATGTCCTAGTACGGTATGTGCAAATATCTTAATTATGTCTTTAAAAGCATCCAAAAAAATACTTGTATTACTCCATTTAAGACTGCACTGATAATAGAGGCGTGTGAGCCTCCCCCTCCCCCCAATAGCAAGAATCAGTTTCTGTGATAATTGAAAAGGTATCAAGAAAAAAAGAATAATTCTGTTCCAAGAATACTTGAAAGGGAGTGGAAGAAAATCAAGTAACAGGAAGAGCATATTTCTGTCAGTGTATTGAACACAGAACTGGAAATGGAAGGAGGTATCAACAGAATCATGATGAAGGCGTCCTCCAGAATATGGCATGAATCATTATCATGCCTTTCTTTCTTGTTGCTTGCTTGGTGGAGGTCATAGAGCTATTGTCTGATTGTGAGTTACTATGCACAACTTCTGCACTTTCGCCAGCCATTCTTCTTCTTTTACATGTGTTGCGGAGAGTGTCACATGAATCATCTGCCACAAGGAGAAGCTTCTTTTATTTCTGCACAGTATTGTGTAGCCCAAATTGACAAGATGACCCTTTTAGTGGCAGGGAGCCAAAGCTAGAAGAAGCATAAATCATCAATGAGCAGGATGTTCATAGACATCAGCTCTCAGATCATCTACTATAATTAGAATCTGTGCATCAGCAACAATGATGCTGTTACACTGGTACAGCTAAGTAGGATTTCCAGCCTGGGAAGTGATGGCATGTTTTCTTCACAGTAGGCTGTTTCATTCTCTCTACAGGCAAAGGGAGACATTAATAATTTGAAGAGCATCTGAAATAATAAAGCCATTTTCTGATATAGACCTACCTCTCTTGTATTAATACATGGAGCCAACAGATTTCACATTTTTCTGAATTTATTAAAGCTCTCCTTGACAGTTTCTGAGACATCAAAATAAACATTTACATATGTTTTCAGAGAGAAAATATGTGATTTTTAAAATTAAAATAATTATCTTGGGCCTGATACAAATGGGCATGAAGCGCCATGCTTGTGCCGATTTTAGGGTTAGGGACTGTGTGGCAACTGCATGGTCCCTAACCCTAACACAGTGTGGTACCGTCACAATGGCAGCAGCCCATGTACATGGGTGCTGCCATTGTTATGTAACCATCATGCGGTGTCCTCAGATCACCGTGCGGTATTTACGCAACGAGTGCACCACTGGCGCACTTGTTACGTCAGCCCTGTGGCACAAAAAGAAACCTTTTTTCTGGGTTCTTTTTTCTTCGTAGGGAAGCTGAGCAGTTTGGCGGCTGTGGCTTCCCTCCAGAGGTAATTAGGCCACCGGCACGCTGCCCTTTTCAGGTGGTCTGTCCCCCACCAAAGTGAATATTCTGAGAGGAATTAAAGGAAATTATTTACAAATTAATGAAGAACATAAAGCACATTGCCAATCCAGACTTGATGTGATCACAGCAAGTGTGACAATGGACAGATCTGTTTTCTCCACAAAGTTTGATAGATGTGTAGGTATATGTGTGTGTGTAGAAAGAAAGAAAGAGAGAGAGAAAAAGAAAGAAACACTATTCATATGCTATCTTGCATTGGATTCTGAAATGTAATCTGAAACTAAATGGGGAATGAATGGGCAAAGTCCAGCCCTCCAGATGTTGCAGGACTGCAGTTCTCAGTAGCCCTAGCCAACATACCAAGTATTGAAGAATATTGGGACTAACAATCCAACAATGCCTGGATGTCCTCACATCCTCCATTCCTGGTACACAAAGTTGTACTGGAAATGCCTAGCTCATTTTTTACTCTAAGAAGTGACTAGATCTAGATTGCTCCTTGTTTGTTTCAAATGAAGATTCCTTACTACTCCTCTCATGTTCTTTACAGTATTTGTTGTTGTCAACCACCTTCAAGTCACTCCTGACTCAAGACAACCCTGTGGATGAGACATGTCCAAGACTCCCTATCTTCTACTGCTCTGCTTATGTCCTGTACATCTATCCATCCATCTATCATGCAGCCTTCCTTTCCTTCTACATCCCTCCACCTTGCCTAGCATTATTGTCTTTTGCAATGAGTCATTCCTTTTCATGATGTGACCAAAGTATGGAAACCTCAACTTTATCATCTTGACTTCTAGGGAGATTTCAGGGTTGGTCTGTTCTAGGAACCATTTGTTTGTCTTTTTGACTGTCCCGAGAATCCAGTACACATTAGCTATTTCCTTAGTTGCTTCTTCTTTTTCTCTTCTCTCTGCATAGGTCTCCCACTATATGAAAAAGGGTATACAAAGTGCAAAAAACTTGTGCCTTTGAATACAACAAGAACAGTTCTCATACTTCCTTGTTATGGAACCAACTGAATTGTACTCCCCAGTGCTGTGGAGATCATTCATTACAGGAAGACAAGGATGTGCCAAGGTAAATGGCACACAAACTGCAAATCATTGTCAGAAAATTCTGCTGAACACTCTCAACAGTGCAACCTTTTTGACTGTTTACACAGAAGTAACCTCCACTGTAATAAGTGGTACTTTCTCCCAGGTATACATAGCACATATTGTGGGTTTAGTTAATTACTTTCAATGGGTGATACCAGGGCTTGAAGAAGTTACTAAAGCTCTTAGAATACCCCAGTCAGCAAGGCCACTGAGCACTGTAGTCTGAAAAGTATTTAAAATTCTGGAAGAGAGTTATGTGAATGCTTAACTCTCTCTGAGAAGTAAATGCCATTTTGCTTGGCTGGATTATGTCTTAGATTTTCCCTTTTTAGTTTCAAATAATCTGCAAACATTTTTACATTATATATTGTCAGTCTGATATTTTTTAAAATGAATTACAGTTTAAAATGCAAGTAATTATTGGTGGACCTTTCTTTCTTTGGTGCATGGATCACTGAAAACAATGTGCAGGATTTAGGAATAGGAAACAGGCTGAACATGTCAATCCACCCTCTCCCCCACCTTATCTTGGGCAGCACAGTATTGTCAACCTTTCCTTTATTACCACATCTGGAATTTGTAATATGTACAGCTGGGATGAGCTGCTAGGTATCATTTGATGCCTTACTTCTCTCTGGAGGGCTCAAAAGCCCCTCTGTACTCACACTAAGGAGTAATTAGGCAGGCTATCTAATAAAGTTATACTGAATAGCGACAATGAAACAAGATTTATGACTCCACTGACACAGAGCATATGGAAACCATTTCTGAATATTTCATCAGTTTACCCGTTTTTATGTACAAATATGCAAGGAGGAAAAACCAAGAGATGGGACCAATTCTCTTTGTTCTTTCTACCCCATTCTAGCTCATTTTATTGCATTTATGTAAGGAAAAGAATATATTTACCCACTTAATTCACAGAAGTGCCATGTTGGTTTAATTTTATATCTTACATGGAATGGGAATATTTGTCCTTTTGTTTAAGGCATTTTCTTACAGTTCGGAATACAGTCAGCCCTTCTTATACACAGATATTTTTATACACAGATTCAAGCATCCATGATTTGAAAATGTTAAAAAAAGTTTAAATTTCAAATATCAAACCTTGATTTTCCAATTTTTATAAGGAACACCATTTTGCTATGTCATTATATTTAATGGGAATGAGCATCCACGGATATTGTTATCCATGGAGGATCTTGGAACCAAACCCCAGTGTATAACAAGGGTCCACTGTACTTGGTTTCAGTTTCAGACTCAATACATAACCTTCTTAGTCAGTTCCTTCAATCTGTGGTTCTCAGTCTATTTTGGAAAAAGAGGCATAATACTTATATATCAAAACTCATCAGGAATTGGATTTATTCTAATACAAATGACTAGAAAAATCACGTCTCACTCCACTATAGGAGGAGGGTGGAATGGATATGTCCTTTGGTTGTTTCTTCATCTGGTTTACCATCCCAACAGTAGATTCCTAGTTGCTCTAGCCCAGATATGGATAAAGGATGACCTCAGGGGCACATGCAGTATCCAAAACTGAGTTTGCAACCCTCAACTCATGCAGACTTCCTGAACCACCTCTTTTTCTGGATAAGGGAAAGAGAGAGAGAAAGGAAGAAAGGAAGAAAGAAAGAAAGAAAGAAAGAAAGAGGTGAACAGGAACCTTTGGAAGCTTCTGGGAGCAACAATTCACCTTTAAATTGGTTTGCAAAGCTCCCTGCATGATTTCATATCAAATACCTAGCTCTGGCCACCTCCATTTCCCCTCATTTATGGCAGTCTGTGTGGCCCCAAAAGGTTCCAGGGATAGAAAATTGCTTCCTCCTCCAAACCAGCCATGGGTACCACCTTTGCTTTCCCAGAAATTCATTGAAACAGTTCCCTTGCTTTCCCAGAAATCCACTGAAACAAGGGATATTGCCTTGCCAGTGATATGGATCAGGGACATTGTTTTTAGAATTAGGAATGGAAAAATGCCCCAGAATTGTTGTTCTTGTGTTTCTCCATTTCCCATCTGCATATTCTTCCAATTCTTTCTTTATATTGTCATGTAAAACTTTGGTGGCAAGGGAGGGGTTGCATGGAAATTGTGCACATGGTCAATGCACTTTTCCTTATGCTTTTATTTAATAAGGTGTGTTTAGGCACATTGTTTCAATTGCAAATGTTTTAAAATGCATGCAGTGTTCTGAGAACACATCGCTTCTCTGGAATGCCCCAGAAACCTTGCAAATTTTGGAGGCAAGGTGTGTCTCTCCTCAGCATGAGCCTTGATAAGTACAAAAAGGCTACTTTCATTGAGTCAAATCCAATACAGCTCTTTCCTATCTCTAGTTTAACTAGCAACAGTTGGAGTTGTGGGGAAGTCTGTCAGTTTTGCATTTTACAAAATTACATTAAAAAAATAGCAAGAACAAACTTGAGTTTTTTTCCCCCCAATCTGAAATATTAAGTTTGTGATTCTTGGTAAATTCTAAAGAGAAAAATGAACTGAACTGAACCTGTCAGGGTCAAAAGATAAAGCAGGATGGCCAACCATAGAAGGCCTGGAGGCTGTACCTGTTAGTATATTGAAGGTGAAAATGTTCAGATGTGGCAATGGCTGCAGAAGCCTAAATTGGCTACAGCTGGAGTCCAGAGCAGCAGCTGGATGCTCAAGGTCAACTGAATTATAGGACTAAATGTAAATATGCTATGTCTTCATTCTCAAGAGGGATTGGTGTCTGTGGTGCATAGCATCTTGTATATGAAGAGGCTGGACTTAATGGTCAGACAAAAAGTCTAGGGGGAATGAAAATAGGAAACACTGTAATTTTATTAGAACAATATGTTGCAATGGGTGCTAAAAGGATAAAAGAAATTTAAAAAGCATAAAGTATATGCAGTCCTGAAAACAAACAGGCTTATGCTGGCCTGTAAGCCACGCCCTAACAAACAAGACTAGTGATACCAATCAGTACTAGGCTAGTAAACTGCACATCCCGAATAGTAAAGCAAAACAAGAGGATGTGTCAAACATACAAAATACCAATGCGATGGTAGATAAATATCTTTGCACCTCTCAGTAAAAAATTAAAAGGGATAACACAGTACGCCCATTACAATTGGAAAGTGAGCAAACAGAGACCAAACGCGTTTCGACTATGCATCTTCGTCAGTGGTCATGGAAAACTAATATAGAAGCCTTGTAAGGTATGTCATAAAATCTGTAGGGACATCCAGTCGCAGTAAGTAAATTGTTGGTCCTCTTGAACCTGGTATGATGCCAAAGACTTGGATGTCCCACATGTAAATACAAGTCCTGGACTTAGTGGTCGCCTCATGGTAATACTGTATATAAGGAAAATGCTGTTCTGGTGGATTGTGGGAGTTTGGAGATAGTGTGGTGTGTCGGTAAGAGTTTTTGTATAGTAGTGACTAGCTCGTGTTTATTTGAAACAAAGTAATAAAGCCCTCTAAGGAGTGAACTGCTCCATTTTCACCTGAATTTCTTTCAGAGATTAGATCCCTGGGTGCTTTGGGTGGAGGGGTGTACAGAATTTGCCCAGGCCACATGCAGCCCATCAGCCATCCAAATGTCATGCTGCAGAACCGGATGGATAGTTTCATGCTGTCCTTTCCTGCTATGCAGCTGTTGAAGATCAGGAGCCCTTCTGGGACAGCAGCAGTCCCAGTTCAACATTAGAAAGATTCAAAATACAAGGATTTCAACCCAGACTTTTAGGAGTTAATCACTCAAATGTCTGGGCCTGTATGGGAAAATCTGTCAGTTAGCATAAACTATGGCTTGATGTGATCTTCCAACACACTGACTATCTATTTAAACAGCATTCTAATGATATCCTCATACAGTGATAAGCCTCATTGTGTCCAATGAGACTGACTCACAGGGGAGTTTGCATAGGATTGTGCTAAATTGTACTATCCCAGGCAGGCTTCCTTGTCCACACCTTGAACCTGGACCTGTGCCAATGTACAGTCCCTCAGGCCAGATTTGCTGCATATGTATCACCTCACCAGGGCAGTTCCTGTGCATTTGTATCATTTCACAGGGACAGAACTAGGGCACACTTTCAATTCTGGTGCACCTAATCCTGGACATTGCCTCCTGTTTGAGTCTGAGCTACTTTTGGGGACTCCTTGCCCACTTCTAACCACCAGTGAATGACACAATCACAGAAACATTGTAACTGTGAAAACTGGGTTTATGTCAAGTGGAAACCTCAGTGATACTCACCAAGTATGAAAGGATGTCAGGAAGATGCCAATGCATGCAGAAATATTTTGTAAAAGCACAGCATCCATTCATTACCCACTGAAAAGCTTAATATGGAAGAGACACAATGTCAGCCTACCGAAATTATTTTTCTCTTGCAGTGATGTGATTTGATGCTCATTTCTCTACCTGTTAGTTTATACTGAAAACAAAACCAGATTTATATGTAGGATACGCTTCCCTGTAATGCACTCTTGGCAACAATAGGTTATACTTTACAAACTTAGTTAAGAGACATATGGTATCTAATCAAGATAAATTCCTCAATATAGTCTCAGTGTCTCCCTTCAGTCACATCACCCTACTGAGTTAGTATGGTGAAGATGTGGTAGGCTTCATGATTTATGCCTCATGTGCAACATAGTTAGGACATGTCCAGATGTATTTTTTTCTTTGCTCATTGCATTTGCAGATGGCTGGAAATGATGCACCAGTACTCAGACCTGTGAATGGTCTGTAGAAAAAGAACAGATTTAAGGAATTGTTCAGTCGTTGCCAGTGAAATGCATTTCATCCATCTGCGATTCACTTTATAGAATTTATTTGGTGAAAGAAGAAGGTGCCCAGATTTATCTCAGTATCACTGTCTCTTAATCCATGATAATTAATGTGAGAGACCCCAGATTAACCTGGATTTTATCTTGTATTCCAGTTATAAACAAGAATACACAGAATCTGCAAATTAAATTAAAAGCTGCCTTCAAGGATATAACAATAGTATTAACAATTAACCCTCCCAGTAACCTCTTCTATCCAGTTTCCATAAAATCATAGTTTATAAATAGAATGCCTTAGATCGTGAATATCCTTTCCATAAGCAGATCTCTTTTCATTTGTGGAAGGGGCTGCAATTTAGCAGAGAAGAGAAAGGACAGGCTACTGTTGCCAGTTTTCAGTGCTCCTGAGCACTCACACCACTTCCCATGACTTTCCTGGTGTATCCTCCAACTCTTCAGAATAGATTTTCAAGGAAGCCACCTGTAGAGAGAAGACTCAAGAGAATCCTTCTCTTGTCCCCTTTTATTTCCATGACTCAAGTAATCTCTCCATCAATTATCACATTTATTCCATATATGACTGCTATGGCAAGTTCTGTCCCCAGTGGTCATCTTTCTGGTGACAAGCCTCTCTGTGCTTATCTGGGATGGTCTTAGGCTGACATGCACACTGTCCATCCCTGTGACTTATTCCAAATTTTAACAGCCTGGCATTATGTGGCAGAACTAATGCTCCACTGACATAACATTTTGAGAACAGAGGGTCAGCTCCACATTATGATCAGGCAGCAAAAGAGTAATTTGTGGAGGGCATCCTCTCCTGAGAATTGGAATTTGGACAAGAGATAGATTACAATTTTTCTGTGAAGATGCCAGCCACAGATGCTGGCGAAACGTCAGAAAGAAAATCTTCTAGAACATGGCCCGAAAACCCCACAAAAAACCATGGATGCCGGCCATGAAAGCCTTCAACTTCAGATTACAATTAATTTGACATAGTTATAATATAGGGAGAAGCCCTATAGTATCAGCAGCTCCCAGACTGTGGGACTCCCTCCCTTGGGAGGCCAGGGTGGCCCTGTCCTTGCTTTCCTTAAGTCAGCAAATCAAAACATTTTTATACTCTCAAACTTTTAGAGATTTACTTGAGTTGGACTTTTAATACTGTGCGGTGTTGTTTTCCCTGAATATAGTCAATGAATTTTAATGTCTTAAATTTCTAATGCTTTAACTTTTTTTAATTATTTTTTATATTTTTATTAATGTTTTTGAATCATTTTTAATTTGTATTATTTTAAATATGTTGTTAGCTCTCAAGTCCCATTACTGGGAGAAAGGTGGGATATAAATGAATAAAATGATGATGATGATGTGGGTAATGCATGGAGATAGTCTAGAAAGGTAGAACAGATTTGTTGAAATAAAGCCAGCTTTCCCAACCTGTTCAATGTCACTCTTTACAGGCACCCTGATTTGGATTTAGCACATTTCTGGTCTGTGAGAATATTTCATATGAATGTATGGTAAAGAGAAAAACATAACTGTCATATTCTTCAGCTGCACTTCAATCAACCTCTGATTCAGCATGGCTGACTATGTTATGAAGCAGCAACTTTGCACAGTATGAGATTGAGAGAGTGCTGTGAAGTGTGGAATGGTGTTTCAGGTAGTTTTGTTTGTCATGACGATTTTTATTATAAGCATTGTACTCTGAAGTAGCAGAATATGAAATGTGAGCCAAAAACCTCACAAGATACTGCATAGAAAATACATATTGGGCTGCTTGATATAATTTTCTTGTAAACGCAACCTCTCTCCTTTCCCATGGATTGGATCCCCATGACAAAAGGGTTAGCATGGCTCTGCATTCCTCCATGGTGCTGAATTGGTACATTCAAAGTTATGCTTTATAATTACATAAATCATCTGTGGTCCTTCTTTTTGTTTCCTTAATTTGTCAGCTGTAAACAGGTGTTGCTACTTTCTTCCTTGACTTTCTTCTTCGTTCCAGGCCTTCACTAATTTTTTGTTGTTGTTGTTAATAGTATGGTGTTATCTGCATATCTTAAGTCATTGATGCTCCTTCCTCCAATTTTCCCACCTCCTTCCTCCGAGTCTAATTATAGGTATGGTATGTTCAGTATACAAGTTAAACAGATGTTAAAATGCAGCCTTGCCTAACCCCGTTGCCAACTGGAAACCATGTATTTCTCCATATTCTTGTCCTGAGTACAGGTTATACATTATGATAATCAAATAATGTGAAACATCTTTTTTTTTTTAAAAGAATGATCCAAAGTTGTTTATGATTTACACATGCCTTTCATTAGCCATATTTTTGTTTTGGTAAATAAATATATGAGCCAAACATGGAAGTTTTTTTTTTAAACACTCCTACAAAGCTCTCTCTCTTTCTCTCATTCATAATGATATAAATAGAGCATCATATTGCAAGCTGGAGAAAAAAGTTTCTGTTTCTGTTCACTGCCTTGGAGAATGATAGAGACAGTAAACGATAATTTCCCTCCTGGTCTGAGGTGATATCCGGAGGAAGGAAGTCAAGCATCCCTTTAGAGCTTGCTCTGTGATTCACATGTTGACAGATCTTCACATACCATGATGATGTCAGGAGAGGCCAACGGAGGAGGAGGGAATGGTCTACCCATGTGAAAAGCTTAAGGAAGCAATGATCTATGACTTCTGAAAAACAATAGAAAAGAGGGGGAATGACAGGAAATAATATCAGTGAATGAAGACAAGGTTAAAGTAGCAACCAACTACAGAAAACAATTTAAGGAGAGATTGGGGATCATCTGGAGTTATTTCAATAACTTCTCTCTCTCTCTCTCTCTCTCTCTCTCTGTATATGTATAGGTTATCTAAAATTTTGTAATTTCTCTTTACTGCATGCACAACAATGGCTCATATTTCCAAGAATGTTAAAGAAATACCATGATCGTAAGATAATAATGTTCTGTTCAAGCATGCTAAAAATATTAAAAACCAATATAATTTTTTAAATATTGGCCCACAGTACTTACTGTAAACCTAAACCATTTGGACCTAATCACAGTACCCTGTGCCTTAATTATTTTTCAATTCGATTAAGGATGCTACTGTTTTGTTGCCCATCACTTTCAGAGCCCTGGCGGACAGAAAAATGATCAATAATTTTAATAAATGAAGAATAAATAAGACTCTTAAGCTGAATATTTTTTTAAAAATCAAGTCTATCTTTAGTTAGCATAATTTCTGTGAGAATACTTTTGTTTCCTGCCATTCTTTCATGATGACTGCAAAGCAATGAACACGAATTGTAGTCTCCTTGCCAGATATGGGATCAAAGTCTAGTGTTGTTTCCAAATAGAGTAGACCTATTGAATCAATGGGATTTACCTTTGTGTTTTTCTCAGAGATTAGTAGTATTCTTTTGTTCTAAAGTAAGTTATTGGTTTTAATCGTAATGCATATGATTGCCTGCCCTATCTTCCTTTCTTAGCCTTAAGTATTCCTTTCTTTGTCTTAAGTATTAAATCAGGTTTGAGACTTAAGGGTCATGATGAATATTTAAGAACTTGTTGGAGCTAAACTGGGTTTACTAGAAAGAACAAATCCTTGTTGGCTTTTGTAGTTTTGCTGAACAGCTGGATTCTGTTAAGTATTTCATCAAACTCTTTTGCAAGCTAGGCAATGGGTATAGCTACAAAGGGACAGAAATCTTGTGCACCTTGGCATTCATCATGATCAGGAGAGATAAGATGCTTTTAGTGCTTCTTTAAATATTTTTCTGCCAGTGTAGAAAAGGAACAGTAAGAAAACACATCACCAGTTTTCAGTGAACTCCAGAATCAGAATTAATGTATAGTTAAGCAACATTGTTGATCAATTAATTGTAACAACCAAGTTCAGTGTGGAACATGGGATATCTCATGATTCTAGAATAACAATATCTAGGGGGCATCCCAGTTTATATACAGATATTCAGAGAGAGAGAGAGAGAGAGAGAGAGATGATATTTATATGTATATGTGTGTGTATGCAAACATACATTTGTGTCATATGTTTAAGACTATCTTGATGATTTTTGACAAACGTATAGGTGCCAACACTCCCAGACATAGTCAGAAACCTTATTAATAGTAACCTGTCCCACACCTGGTCACCGAAACAAGTTTGGTCTTCTTTGTAAAACATAGAAACGCAGCTTGATTTACTAATCTCAATGATACTCACTGCCTCACTGCTATGGGAGCCACCAAGCACAACTGGTTGACCTACTACCACAAGAATTTCCAAATTCTGGTGTAGTATAAATCTCCACTTGTGTTGGTATATGGTGGATGCAATGTACCACCTTTCTGCAGAATACCCACATTAAGCAAATGCTATATCTGACAATGTGCCTGGTTGTGAAATGCACAATAGTGGCTGCCTCTGCATTCACAGTGAATACAGTGGTACAGTGAAGCGTTGAGAAACTGTTACATGCCATTCTAGAATATGCAACGGTGTGGCTGACATGCTTTTGGTAAGTCCCAAGTAGAGGGGGCACACCTATACAACTTCACTTATGCAATCATAAACTGATTACATCCATTACACAATGCCCCCAAAGTACACTTGCAAGTGTGAGAAAATGTGCACAAGTGTATGATATCAAGAGGATGCCTCCTTCCACAATGCTTTAAAACAAGGACAGGCAACTGCAGGGGCATATAGGATATAGAGGCCAAAATGGCTACTGGAGGTGACTAGGGATTATGCATCTACCAAGAAGGGTATCATCTACAAAGGAACTCTCCTTGAAATATCCTATATGCCCCTGTAGGTTTCCTCTTTTCAAATACTGAATACAAAACCTAAGGACAGTAAAGAAGCTTGCCTTTCCATACGGATCAATGTGTTCTTTGTGTTGCATGGATCTAATCTCTTACCATTTCTTGAAAGGTTGCATGCTGTGGTAAAAGATAGCTGAAACTGATAAGTATGAAGGCATTTTAAACAAACATTGCTCCAGTTCTCTCTCTGCTCTTTATCACACAGAAACTTCCTGTAGGCAGACAAAACATTAAGTACAAAATATTTTCCTGTTTAAGGTTGATGCTTTTTTCGGCAGCAGGGCATTTTTGACATTCCTTCATATATTCTGCCCTTCCTTGGCATTCTGCTAGTGATTGGAGAAACCCATGTTTTTTCTTCTCGGTCAGAGAAACTTTGAGGAGAATTTTTTAAAAAAATATTCTTCCCACAATTCTCCCTTTCAAATGGTGATTTCTTCTCTCCTTTTCAGCAGCCAGCGAAATATTTTTCACAGATTTCTCTCTGAATGACAATAAAAGACAAGGAGAATAATTACGCTAATTACTTTGCATTTCAAACTCAATTACCATCTCAAAAGGAAGTTTGGCAGAGGTTTAAACAACATTCCTATGCTTAAAAACCCTGAAGGCACACACACAAAAGGGGAAAAAAGCCCAGCCTCAACAAGAAATGCTAGAAGGGACCCTCAAGGACCATCCAGTCCAACCCCCTTCTGCTATGAAGGAATACATGGGATCCAACTCTGCACCTCTCCCATGGTGATGCCAAGGTCTAATAATAATAATAATAATAATAATAATAATAATAATAGGCAAGGAGAGTGCAGAATATCCACACACACACACTTATAGTGTTACTGCCAAAAGTGTGAAGCCGTATTTATATGTGTACATACACAGCGGTCTGTATGTGTGTGTATGTGTGTGTATACACACACACAAACTGTGGAGCAGCTGAAAGTGTAATGCTGCATGTAATATGCTTGCACGCACATCTTTGTGTGTGTGTATATATATATATATATACACATACATATACACACACGCATATACACACACACACACAAACTGTGGAGCAGCTGAAAGTTTAATGCTGCATGTATGTGCTTACACACACTTCTTTGTGTGTTTGTAAATATATATACATACATACATACATATACATATACATATACATATACACACACGCATATATATATATAAATATATATATACACACTCACACAAACTGTGGAGGTGCTGAAAGTTTAATGCTGCATGTATATGCTTACACACACATCTTTGTGTGTTTGTATATATATATATATACATACATACATACATATACATATACACACACGCATATATATATATATATATATATATATATATATATATATACACACACACACACACACACACACAAACTGTGGAGCTGCTGAAAGTGTAATGCTGCATGTATATGCTTACACGCACATCTTTGTGTGTTTGTATATATATATATATATACACATACATACATACACACACACACACATATATACACACACACACACACACACACACACACACAGACAAACTGTGGAGCTGCTGAACTTTTCCCCTGCCATTCATTCGCTTCTCCTTTTGTCTCTTGTCCCTTTAGATTGCAAGCCTGAGGGCAGGGAAATATCTAGTAATTTGTAAGCTGCTCTGATAGCCTTTTGGCTGAAGAAGAGCTGGGCATAAATTATTATTATTATTATTATTATTATTATTATTATTATTATTATTATTATTATTATTATTATT
>NC_056522.1:222142780-222144012 GCF_019175285.1 Sceloporus undulatus | reverse complement strand
GGCAAGGAGAGTGCAGAATTTCCAGGAATGAGAGAGTGTGGCTTACCCAATGTCACCCTGTGGATTTACATGGCTGAGCTGGGATCCTCCCAGTTCACCATAGAAATTCACTGGCTGACCTTGGGCAAGTCACATCCTCTCAGCTTCAACTCCAACTCCTAGGTATTCCTTCATGGTAGGTTTTATTCATGGCAGAATTCTTGCCATCACACCCTACTCTGCTCCTAATTGAGGATTCCTGCTTGGCTTATTAGACTGCAGTTCCCAGCAGTCTGTGGTGCTATCAGAGCAGCTTACATATTGTTAGACATTTCCCTGCCCTCTCTCTCTGCACTTCTCCCATGGTGATGCTAAGAGGTCATGCAATCATAATAATAATAATTGGCACATTCTCTCAGCCTCAGAGGCAGGACATGACAAACCTCTCTCTCCAGCTCACTCAAGGTGATGCTGCTAAGGACCATCCAGTCCAACCCCCTCCTGCTATGAAGTAATACATAGGAATACATGGCATACTAGAGGGCATGTAGTCTGACCCCTGTTCAACATCAGGAGGATGACACTGGAAGATGGGACAAACTGAAGGTTTTCTTGGCATAAAGTGGAGTTTTGCCATGGGATGCCCCTGAAGCTGAGACAGTGTGACCCTCACAGATGAGAAGGGGAGGGGTCGGGTGCCAAGTGGCAATGCTCTTCTGCCAAGCAGGAATCCTGAAGAAGGAGCAGAGTGGGGGGAGATGGCAAGAGTTCTGCCATGAATAAAGCCTACCAGGAAGGAATACTTAGGAGTTGAAGCTGAGAGGATGTGACTCGCCCAAGGTCAGCCAGTGAATTTCTATGGTGAACTGGGAGGCTAGAGTTGGGGTACCCTCAAGGACCATCCAGTCCAACCCCCCTTCTGCTATGAAGTAATACATAGGCATACATGGCATACTAGAGGGCATGTAGTCTGACCCCTGTTCAACATCAGGAGGATGACACTGGAAGATGGGACAAACTGAAGGTTTTCTTGGCATAAAGAGGAGTTTTGTCTTGGGATGCCCCTGAAGCTGAGACAGTGTGACCCTCACAGATGAGAAGGGGAGGGGTCGGGTGCCAAGTGGCAATGCTCTTCTGCCAAGCAGGAATCCTGAAGAAGGAGCAGAGTGGGGGGAGATGGCAAGAGTTCTGCCATGAATAAAGCCTACCAGGAAGGAATACTTAGGAGTTGAAGCTGAGAGGATGTGACTCGC